>NC_056478.1:31549559-31807965 GCF_008729295.1 Plectropomus leopardus | reverse complement strand
TTTCTAAACCCGGAAAAAGAGTTTTCTCTGCTTCATGCGCCACTGAGCAGCTCTCATAGGAATGAATGACATACTATACAATGTTTTCTAATTGTTATAGTATAGCATGTCATTACAATACAAAAAAGACTAAATGTTGTATGTCATAATACAAATATTTTTTCTGCATTTTGATCACATACTATGTGATGATGTTTTATTATTGTACTACCATATGATGTTTCTATCACACACTATACTATAATTTTGTTTATTTTCATTTTTCAAACATACTGTAATATGAGGTTTTATGTTGCACTGTCAATAAAACTTCACCATGAGACTTTTTTCCTTTTATAATATACTATAGTATGTCTTTTTTCTGAATGACATACAATATTATGACATTTTTCCCCTTTTACTACTACTTTAACTTTTTTTTTATTATGACACTTAGACTTTTTATTTTTATTATGACATACATTAGTGGGACTTTTTTTCTGATTTTGATGATCTTTTTGCATTTAAGATTATTTTTAAGATTATCTTTTTCTGCCTTTTTGTTTTTATTGATATAATAGTGTTAAGTGTGAAAGGGAAAGAGAGAGGGGATGACATGCAGCAAAGCGTCCACCCTGGAATTGAACCCTCGGCTGCTGCGGCGAGGACGTAGCTTCTGTACATGGGGTGCCTGCCCTACCAACGGAGCTACTGGGTGCCCCACCTTTTTGCATTCTGATGACATACTACTTACTGTTTTTTGTGTGTTTTGATGACATACTGTACTTTTTAATTTTTTTATTACAATCGACACATATGTAAAATTGGTTGACATGATACTATGACTTTTTCCTTTGAATTTTGATGACATAGCATACAATAACTTTTTTTGTATCTAATGAAATACTTTACTTTGATGGTTCTTATTGTGTTTTGTTTCTGCATTTTGAAACAAACTATACAGAATGAAGTGTATGTGTGGCGGTATCTGATGATGTGGTGGTGAGGTTTTTTTCCCCTATTTTATGGCATATTATAGTTTCACAATTATTTCTATTTCAATGACACTTTTCTCAGACTTTTTTTATTCTTATGACACTCTATAACAGGACTTTTTTTTGTGACATAATTTACTTGATATGATTTTTTTCATGACACATTGCAATACATTTGTTTTTAATTTGTATACCATGAGGTTTTTTGGCATTTACATTTTTTTTTTTTTTTTTTTTTGGTCTTTATACGACATAATAAAATGTGATGTTATATTTTGTATTTTAAAGACAAACTGCACAATGAGCCTTTTAACATTTTCAAGATGTGCAATACTATCCTATGATTTTTTTTGTATTTGTGAATGCTATCCAGTGACTTTTTCTGCATTTTCATGACAAACTACACAGTGTTTTTTTCCCCCATTTTTTTGACATATTATACTAGGACTTTTTTTCTGATTTGGATGACCTTTATTGCATTTTGATGACACACTATACTATGACTTTACTTAAATTATTATGCTACACTATAACTTTTTTAATTTTATTTTTTTTTACATTTCTTCCTGACAGAAACACATTACTAGTTATTTTGTAAATTCAGACTTTGGCTTACAGAAAGTATCAGTATTAAAAAAAAACAAAAACCAATATTTATATCATCAGTCATCAAACATTATGAATAGAAATGAAAAATTCACAATAAATGGAAGTTCATTTTTGGTAACAATTTTTGACGATGGCTTGGAGGGAGTTTGGCTCAAACATCCGCTTGGTTGGAAAAATTATTTGAATCTGTTTATCTAATTCTTTAGAATCTGGTGGTCAACGGTAAAAGGTCAAGGTTATGATGACCTCATAAAACAGAGTTATGGCCTGACTCAAGAATTCATACGCCCAAATTTCACACATATACATGTATATATGTATAAATATTATATCCTATATACTGGGATATAATGATGAAATCCTGACTTGATAAACTGAAGCGGTAAAACATCTATTATGGATCACAATGTTCTGCAAAAACATGTCTGGCCCTTAATCAAAAAGTTATTTATTTCTAAAATGTATTTATAATCTTTTTGCGTTCATTTGACAGGACAGCTTTCAGCATGAAAGAGGGAGAGAGCGAGGAAGAATCAAAATATGCAGCTGTTTCAGCAAGGACACAGTGCCAGCAGGTGGGACAACTGCTTTTATCAGGTAAGCCACGGGGTGCCCCGGACTTCATTTCTATGATGTGGTTTTCTTAAATGATTTGTCTTCAAACAAAAGATTCTGAGTTTGATTGTTCTTTCTTCTGCATCAACTAAAAATGTGGCTTTATGGAGTTAACTTTCAAATTCTCTGTTATAAGGAGATTGGCAATTTAGATATGATTTGGTGCAAAAAAAAGTGTATTTTGATAAGTTAAATTTTCATTCAATAATGATAATGGGTTTTGAGTTGTGTTTTGGTTAAAGCTGTCCGATTTGACCAGAAACACAGATGCATGTGAAAATGGATTAATGATGGAGTAGCATTTCTGTCCTACTTTACATGTAAAGTCAAAATCTGCTCATTATCAAAAAAGTATGACAGTTATGTACCAAAAAACACCTTTTTCAAAATATTAATCAATTTTCACATTTCTGGCATGGAAATGTGTTTCTCAGTCACTGTGGACAAAAGAGGCAACTTTGATCAAAAACGCACTCAAAATCCGCTTTTGGCACTTACACAGCCCTGAAATAGTGGAAACAGGCCCTTTTCAGCAAAAGATATGTAAAGTCAAAATCTGCTCATAATAAATAAACACCTTTTCTATCATATTAATCCATTTTCTCATGTTTTTTGCATGGAAATGTGTTTCTCTGTGATTGTGGGCAAATAGGACATCTTTCAGTAAAAATTCATTCAAATTTATTCTTTTTTTTTTTTTATTTTTTCATCATTTACCCTAATGATAATTTGTCTCCTGTGTTCCAGACAATTCCTTTAAGAGTCTGTCTTCAGCCTGATCTGATTGAGTTTTTAAAGTCCTGGTCTCTGTCTCCATCCAGTGGTTTACATGAGATACTGCCAAAGTAAGACTGAAATATAAATCTTAACATATACACTTCCATGAGACATTTTCTGGTCAAATGAAAATTTGTTTTACATAATTAGGATTGAATTAATTAAGGAGTTATTCACAGGGTGGAGAAAACATAAAATTCTCTGTTGCTAATTATATAACAGAGTGAAATAATTGTAAAGTGGTGCTACTAAAAACCATTCCCAATGCTTTATTTATAATTGTCAAACTAAAAGAGTGAAAGAGAATGGAAATAGCCATTTTTCAGCAAAAGACATGTCAAGTCAAAAACTGCTCAATCCGCCCCCGGCGGTCCCTCTTAATCATGGCCCCAGTGCAGAGAGAAAACCCACAAAACAGAACCAGAGGCCTATTCCATTATTCCTAGCTGCAGTATTCAGGTGACCGGGCCTGCTTTGAACACTAATTTTTTCAAAGTAAACGCTTTGGACCCCTTTGGACCCCGCAGGAGAATCAAAATTTCAGGGGCCGAAATTGGAATGCAGGAATTGGAATGAGGAATGCACAGTGCATGCAGGTGGTGTGGCTTGGTTTGTTTTAGTCAAGATTATGCTAAAATATATTTTCCCCAACTATATTTAAAATCCCTGTTAAAGGCCAACCTTCAATTTTTCTAAATTCCATTTTTATTCCCGTATATTACCATAAATTCCAGTTAATTATCATGGAAAGTCACTAACTTTGAAAATTCATGAAATTTTGCAACCCTAATTATGAGCATTTGGCATTAGCAATGTTGCCTTTTGAAGGCTCTGTTTTTAAGCCAGTTTGCTGAGTTCAGTCCAAAACCCACACAACTTTTCCTGATGCTGATAAGTGCTTTTCTGTCATAAAAAACATGCTTCTGCAGAAGGGGTCATGGTGTCGAAAAAACAGGAAAAATACAGCAAAAAGTAGCAAGGATTTGATGAGCTACTGGCCGCTGAATCTACCTGTGCTGCCGTCGTCATAGCAACCGGAGATCAGAGCAATATAGGCGTGGCCAGCACTTTTAAAGAGAGAATCGCTCATTTCCATTTGCTTTGCTTGTGTGTTCTAGTGCACTAGGTGTGGCTGCAAGGGCTTTTTTTTCCATCTCCTGTTACTGAAAACGACAAGATGCGCTACTTTGATATACTAGAAGCATATTTTAACATTGAGGTGTAGCAGATGTGGAGACTATATGTATGTATATATGTATTTTTGTAAGGTTAGGGACTGTTCGTTATTTATTCGGGGGGTGCTTAACAATATTATGGACATGCTAATATTATTGCCCAAACCTGTATTTATATCTACTGTATATTTATCTAGTAAGAGATTGGCAGTTTTTACTCGTGCCTAATGATTATGAATATAGTATGTAATTTTAATGAGAACGTAAGATAATAGAATTCCTATTTTAAAATTTAAAATATTAAATTTGATGTTATTTAAATTCATTTTATATTACAACTAACAGCATAATGATATATTTTTTTACTTTAAATACTAATGGAGCTGTAACTGGAGCTTTGTAGTATATAAAACAAAAACAGCTCCTTATAAACTATTAAATGTAGTATTGTAGTTATAAACAAATACAATTAGAAGTAACAATAGCAGAGAAATTTACATCATGAAAAAAAGGGGATGCAATAATATAGTGTATTAAAAGAAGGTTATGATGCACTTGCCAAAACTATTTAAAATGGTCTAGCTTCCTCAAAATCAGGTGGGTCTTATAGGTCAAATAATCAATTTACCTACAATGTGGTTTTACCTGCATGAGAGATAAAGTGTGTTGTGCTTTCTCCACAGTGATCTGGCCATTCTTGTTTTGCTGTAGTTCCTAGTGGGCCTTCAGCACCTTGAGTTCTGTCACACAGCTGTCTGCACACTTGCTGCAGGGGAGTTTAAACACACACATGCACACACAGAAACGCACACACACACACACACACACACACACACACACAGCCTGTGGATTTTAGGACATTCTATACTTTGGTCGGCTGAAAGAAAACTTAACTGATTCAAATACACGTTTTGCAGCGAAAGACGTGAAGTGAAATTCTGCTCATAATACAAACTTTGACTCAAAACCACGTTTTTCACGTTTTTGGCATACAAATGTGTTTCTAACTGATTCTGGGCAAACAGGACAGCTTTCAGTAAAAAGCCGCTCAAAATCCTCTTTTTAGCGCTCAAAGGCTCCTAGGCTGATCCAAATGTATGTTTTGCAGCAGAAGACATGTAATGTGAAAATCCGCTCATGATGCAAAATGTATCACATAAATATACTCAAAAACACATTTTCCATCATATTAATCCATTTT
The DNA here is from genome assembly GCF_008729295.1 of Plectropomus leopardus. Classification (NCBI taxonomy): domain Eukaryota; kingdom Metazoa; phylum Chordata; class Actinopteri; order Perciformes; family Serranidae; genus Plectropomus; species Plectropomus leopardus. The sequence goes on along the minus strand of NC_056478.1, from coordinate 31,802,614 downwards.
CACATGTTTCTGGCATATAAATGTATTTCTAACAGATTGTGGGTAAGTAGGACAGCTTTCAATAGAAAGCCACTCAAAATCCACTTTTTGTACTGAAAGACACTTGACATTGATTCAAATACACGTTTTGCAGCAAAAAACGTGAAAATCTGCTCATAATACAAAATGTATCACAGCAATATACAGAAAACCAAGTTTTCCATCATATTTATCCATTTTCACATGTTGGTAGCATACAAATGTGTTTATAACTGATTCTGGGCAAATAGGATAGCTTTCAGTAAAAAGCCACTTAAAGTCCAGTTTTTGCGCTGAGAGACACCTGACATTGATTCATACACACGTTTTACAGCAAATAACATGTGAAGTAAAAAATCTGCATATAATTCAAAATGTATTAGTGTTACATACTCAAAACACAGCTTTCCATCATATTAATCCATTTACAAATGTTAATGGCATAGAACTTGTTTTCTAATTGATTCTGGGAAGACAGGACAGCTTTCAGTAAAAAGACACTCAAAATCCACTTTTTGTGCTGAGAAACACCTGAATTCATCCAAGCACATTTGCAACAAAAGTAAAAATCAGTTCGTAATACAAACTTTGTTTATTTGGTTTTTTTATATATATTCAAAACCATGCTTTACATCATATTAGTCCATTTTCACATGTTTCTAACATACAAATGTGTTTCTAACTGATTCTGGGCAAATAGGACAGCTTGGTGTGGCTGTGCCACAGGTTATTGTCTTCCCAGCGCACACGTACCATTTTATTGACAGACTTATGAAATGACTGAGAATATTTTTTATCATCTTGGAAATAAATTCTTAATTTTTCCACGTACCCCCTGCAATGTGCTCACGTACCCCTAGGGGTAGGCATACCCCTGGGAAACACTGTTCTAATTATAGGTTTTGTAGATAGACCTTTGGCCATATTAAATACTTTCATACAGTTATAGTTGATGCTAGTACTTAAATACCTTTACTCAAAGAGGATCTTTAACAGCCTTTAATTATATCAAAGTGTTTTGACGCCGTGGTATTACACTTACTCATTTTCACACATATTCGTTACTTTTGTTAAACGTGATTAATACTGTTTTACTTAGTTAATGATCTGCCAAATAATTATTTGATTTTCTCATAAGTGTTTCGTATCAATCAGCAGAGGAGAGCGTCATGGTTTCAAATATTTAAGATTTGAAGGCCTGTAGTGAACTTTATCGACACTGTAGGAAGAAATTAGGTCCAGACAGTTAAAACAGTAGAAGTGATAGAAGGGAGGAGTATATTTTTCCCGCTTTGACGGTTAAGCACCACACCCCCTTTTTTCACAGGAGTTATAACCCCAGTGAAGTCGAAGGACTTGGGTCTTTTAGGTTCTTTTGGCTCTTTTGGCTCTCTGGAGCTTTTGCCTCGCCCCCCTCCTCCTCCGTTGAAGAGGGGGGATGCTTGCCTGTGCTGCAGCCCTAAAATGCTGTGAGCTGCTGTTTATCTACCTTGAAAGAGAGAACTTTGGAAACAGCCTGTGCTACACATGTTCTAAATGACGATTTAGAACCAATACACAATTTCAGTGTCTTGAATATTGATCTCGAACTCCAGTGCAGCAGCTTTATTCCATTCACTATCCAAAAAAACTCTCTAGATCTTCAGAAAACTGTATCTGAAATCCTCTATCAGAGCCCTGTGCTGCTCAGTGCCCGCTGATTGGTTGGCTTGCCGAAACCACCCGAAACCACCCGAAAGAAGCGGGAAAAGACGAGCACTCCCTCCCCCGCTTCTGTCGAAGTTCCGTTTGCAAGCAGTAAACAGACAAACTAACGAAGTTTGCTGTTGTTACTCGGACATGGCGACCTTCGAGACACAGCCTTACATGTTAGATCCTGAATCCAGTCCAGATAATGAAAGTTTACGGCACGGACCTCCTCAGAAACAGAGGCTTCTGCAGACCGTCTTTGCATGGTGACTTAACAGTTATCATTTGTTATGTTGTGGTCTGATATTTGGCTGTGTTTTTTGTTATGCAGGTGTCGGACTTTTCTCTCCCTATCTTTGCAGAGTGAGCACCGAGGGGCGGGGCAATCTCCTGGAGCACGGGGCGCCCGGCACGCCTGCAGCTCGTTCTGCCCAAATTGGCTGGCTTTATAAGCCACGCTCCCTTTGTCTCCTGTGCCGAATGATTCCCCTGTGTTTCAGCGTCTCGCTCGTGCTTCCTGCGATCTCCTGCCTCTTGCTTTGTGTTCTGCTCCTGCCTTTTGTTAGTGTTCGTAAGTTTTGGGTGCCTCATCACCGTTTACTTTGTTGTTTCTAGATCTACTGTTTATCCCATCTCGATGGTGATTTTTAGTTTACCTTTCTGTTGTTACTTTTCCCTTCGGGTGATTTTCTGTTGAGACTTTTCTCGTTTGATACTCTGCAACTGGGTCCTGGCGTTTGTGAGTGGCCATAACATGTTAAACTCAACATTTTTCTCTGCACCTAAAATGTAATAACATTTGACCTTGGATAATAAAAACAGATGACAATAAATTCATTCAGCTATTATTTGACTTAAACTACAGATACTAAAGCCTTAGATAAACCTGCATGTAGCAGATACCATCTGAACATCATATATATGATCCTTACAGTTTCACCTCAACATCTGTGTTTCATGCAGCACATTCACACAGGATAAGAAATGTCTGTATTTTACTTGAATTTCCACCGGACAGTCGAACCCCGGATTCAGGAGGAGCAATGCAGTTTTCGCCCCGGTTGTGGAACTTGGCAGGGTCCTTGAGGGTGCATGGGAGTTTGCCCAGCCAGTCCACATGTGCTTTGTGGACTTGGAGAAGGCATTTGACCATATCCCTTGGGGAGTCCTGTGGGGGGTTCTCGGGAAATGTGGAGTTTTGGACCCCCTGATACGGGCTGTCCGTTCACTGTATGACCGGTGCTGGAGCTTGGTTCACATTGCCGGCAATAAGTCAGACTCGTTTCCAGTGAGGGTTGGACTCCGCCAGGGCTGCCCTTTGTCACCGATTCTGTTCATAACTTTAATGGACAGAATTTCTAGGCGCAGCCAGGGTGTTGAGGGGGTCCAATTTGGTGACCTCAGAATTGGGTCGCTGCTTTTTGCAGATGATGTGGTCCTGTTGGCTTCATCAGGCCGTGACCTCCAGCTCTCACTGGATCGGTTCGCAGCCGAATGTGAAGCGGCCGGGATGAGAATCAGCACCTCCAAATCCGAGGCCATGGTCCTCAGCCGGAAAAGGGTGGAGTGCCCCCTCCAGGTCTGGGATGAGATCCTGCCCCAAGTGGAGGAGTTTAAGTACCTCGGGGTCTTGTTCACGAGTGAGGGAAGGATGGAGCGAAAGATCGACAGGTGGATCGGTGCAGCGTCTGCAGTAATGCGGATTCTGCACCGATCTGTCGAGGTGAAGAGGGAGCTGAGCCGAAAGCCAAAGGTCTCGATTTAACGATCGATCTTCATTCCTACCCTCACCTATGGTCACGAGCTCTGGGTAGTGACAGAAAGAACAAGATCGTGGGTAACAGCGGCCGAAATGAGCTTCCTCCGTAGGGTGGCTGGGCTCTCCCTTATAGATAGGGTGAGAAGCTCGGTCATCCGGGAGGAGCTCAGAGTAGAGCTGCAGCTCCTTCGTGTTGAGAAGAGCCAGATGAGGTGGCTCGGGCATCTAATTAGGATGCCTCCAGGACGCCTCCCTGGTGAGGTGTTCAGGGCACGTCCCACCGGTAGGAGACCCCGGAGTAGACCCAGGATATGCTGGAGGGACTATGTCTTTCGGCTGGCCTGGAAATGCCTCGGGATCCCCCAGGAAGAGCTGGTGGAAGTGGCTGGGGAGAGGGAAGTCTGGGTCTTCCCTGCTTAGGCTGCTGCCCGCGCGACCCGACTCCAGATAAGCGGAAGAAATGGATGGATGGATGGATGGATGGATGGATGGATTATACAGGCTATGATATAGACCCAGTGTTGCCAGCTCCTCTGTGAGGGAAGTCACAATTGGCTCTCCCAAAAGTCCCTAGAAGTAGCTAGATGACTAATTTGCATAATATGAAATTCTGAGAGACGCAAAACTAATAGAAAAGGCTGACCAGGTAGTTTAAAAAACTATTTATGTATTTACAAAGTTGTTTTTGTTGCCATATAACTATAATGTTAGCTTTTTTCTTTTCGTTTTGCAGTGCCCTAATGAATGCAAATGCAAAACAAAAACATGGTCTTGTAGCTTATATTTGGCTAGAGGAGGAGAGGGACAAGAAACTGAGTGAGAGAGTCAGACTGACTGAGACAGAGAGGACTGTGTGAGGGATTTTGGGGTGTGAAATTAAAAGAGTGACTATTTAAACAAAAACTTAACGTCTCTGCTGTAACTGTACAAAATCACCATCTGTGATTGGTCATATAGTGGCCTTTGACTCAAAAAGGTAACCGAGGTACGGTTTGGGACTGACGTATCCATCTATTGGCCCTTTGAGTCAATACATCAGCATTTGCCATTGGGTTCAGCACCCTGCTGCTCACAGACTTGATCATGCTAATCAAGCTATTAAGTTGCTTGAGAGGGTCTGCCTGTTCTCCTTCAAAAACCTTGATGGCCAACTTTACCTCAGTCAGCACTGATTTCAAAAAAGTCAGATACAGGACATTTTGAAATTGAACAACAGCTAACATTAAAGAAGAGCTATTCCTTCATGTAAACACCTCAGTGGACTTTAACTGGACTCTGCACCCGCTCCTTGTTGTGGCACTGTCCTCCCTCAGTATTTACAGGTAGGGACTGTTCTTTACTTATGGGGGGGAACAGTTTTTTTTTTTTTTAATGTAAGCACAGAAAAGTGACTTGTGTTTTTAAATTCTGGCTTAGGTGAGGGACATACACCTTAAAAAGATAATTTTTTATATTTTAAAAGTCACTCTCCTGCCACCATCATCCTCTGATAAATTAAGCACAATCCCACAACAGCAGCACGGAAGATTAGTTAGTGTCCTGCTATGGACGGGGCCTCAGCAAAATCTATTTTAGCTGCCTGGGAGTAAAGACAAAGACTGATAGACAAAGCAAAGATTTGCTCCCCAAACCAAAGTAAAGTGGGAGTCAGTGAATAGAGGGGAAACTAAATGAACGGCCAAAAGAAGAAGCTCACTTCCAACACACACTCAACTCACATCACCAGTCAAAAAGCAAAAAAAAAAGAAAGAAATGATCATCAAGCACACCTGGATTTTGGAACTCTGACCGCCATTTTTTCCTGTTCTCCGGTTTTTCTGGGCAGTTGTTCCTCAGTGGATGTGAGGGTGTGAGGACAGAGAGATGTTAAAAGCTGTAAAGCCCTCTGAGGCAAACTGTGATTTGTGATAATGGGCTTTATAAATAAAATTGACTTGACTTGAACAAGACTTTGATGGGATAAGATTCTTCAAAAATATGACATCATTAGCAATTTAGAATTGAAATAAAAAAGTAAAGTGGGCTCTCAGTCACAGAAGTGAAATGTAACACTGTCACACTCACCCTCCTTTCCCTTCATATTTTCTCCATTATTCCTGATATAATTTCATTCAAATCATTGTTACATTTATGCAGGATATGTACAACCTGTTAGAGCCATATGACATGATGTGGTGCTACAAGACATCGTGGGACAGAATAAGCTCCTTTGCTTTGGTAAAGGATGCTCCAGTGTCTCCTCTCCTGAAGGAGGTGAGAAAGGAAGCACTGAAGCTCCTTCAACTCAAAAGCTGCTTCAGTGCTTCCTTTATTTTCTCCTGGAGCAGCAAAGTGCTGTGACGGCGTTACTTTTCACTTCTGTCACTTTTCATTTTAATTCTTAATTGCTAATGATGTAATATTTTTGTATTTTTTTTGGTTGTCCTTGTTCAGCCTTTATAGCGTGCATGAAACAACAAGGCAAAAACGCACGGGGAGAAGGAATTAAGATGATTTCAACAACAATAACAACAACTTTTGGAGCGCAGCCGCTGTTTATCAGTCTTTTTTCTGATTTGGAACAGAAATGTCAAATATATTCTTGAAGCAGAACTTTGTTGACTTTGTTGAGATTGAGGTGCTTTCTGATTGTGTTCAACAGATCTGCTGTTTGCTCACATTCTCAACATTGGCTCAAAGAGGAAATGAAACATTTGAAATGTTCAGAAACTGCTTTAATCTGAATCGCATGTCTTCAAAGTGTTGTTGTGATCAGAAAAATTAAAGTGCATCATTTGTTTGTGAGGTATACTCTGCTCATAGATACCCTGGCCCGTCTTGTTAAAGAAGAGCGAGGGCATAACACCTTACAGGTGATGATAAATGTACACATCAACATCAATAGCAAGCATTTTCTGAAAAATGAGTATCTGTTGCATCGTATTTTAGTATGTGTCGTGATTGTGATGTGTTAATAGAAATATAAAGACGAGCATTTACAGGGAATCTAAGGGCAGAGGGATTTTGTCTGCTATAAAGCCCTCTCAGGCTAACTGTGTTTTGTGATAATAAGCTTTAGAAATAAAATTGAATTGAACAAAGCGCATTGAAAAATGGTTACTTACAGTTAAGTGATTCTTACTCAGCATCTTTGTGCTAATGAAGTGTTACTTAAAATTAATGTCATCAAATTTACAATAAGGGTCACAAAGAGCATTAATAAATGGTTTATAAAAGTTGAGTGATGCATCTTCAGCATCAGTATATGTTAATAAAGTGTAACTTCAGGGATTAATGTTTGCAACTTTGCAATATGTGTCACAAGCATCAGTATTTGTTTATGAGCCATCAGTGCAATCTACGTCGGTGTTTATCTTTCCACGGCTAGAATTATATATTTGCTGTGTTTACTATTATATTTGCACTGTTTTTGCTGTTAGGAAATGTGTATATGTGGGGGGCTTTGGGATACTGTTTGTGTGATATGTGTTCTGAATTGCACATGTGTTGTTTGTTTATTTTAAATGCACTGATCAGGAGTAGCACTCAAAATTTCATTGTGTCATGTACAATGACAATAAGGTTTCTTTTCGACTGTATTCTATGAAGTGTTACATAAGGGATCAGTGTTGCCAACTTTACAATAAGGGTCACCAGTAGCATTAGTAAATGGTTCATTACAGTTAAGTGATGCTTTTCAGGGTCCATTTGTGTCAATGAAGTGTTATTTAAGATGAATGTTTTCAACTCTACTCTCTCTAAGGTCACATGGAGCAGGGGTTCCCAATCTTTGTCATGCCAAGGACCCCCAAACTGCATTAGCCTCTGAAGCAGAGCCCTGCTGCATTTTTTTAAAACATTATGGTGGGAACCTAATAAAATCAAACATACAACTCCTTAAATATATTTTCCTTATTCTATTAATAATAATCAGTCTTTTCACAGTTATAAACATTTCTTGTCAGTTTTTCAACACTAGTATTAACAGTAAACACATTTTCTTTTCGATTTTTTCTCTTTTGTTAGGCCTTTTTATTCATTACATTCTGTGTCCTCTGTTCCTCTGTTATAAACATCTTGTCATTTCTGTCTTTACAATATTCTATTAAATTGGTATTTTTTCAATAAAAATTAAAAGATTGGCATCAATGGACACTGACTTTGATATGCAACGATTGATAACATCATACAAATAGCAGACGACGGCAAGTATCTTTATATTATATATATATATATATATATATATATATATATATATATATGACCATATGGATTTACTGGCTCATGTTTATAAACAGTAAAATAAAACAGCAACACACTGTGCAACAATTACAGTATCTGCAAAATCAACAATAGAGTATATTTATTAGAGAAATCCATCTCTGATGTACCTTCAGGTAACACAGACACATCCATAAATGGGATTAAGCGGATGAGGACCACACAGACCACTTCACAGATCACTTACTGATTGGTCAAGACCACCACAGTTAGCACCCCTAGTGGTAATAACCAGTGGTCCTGTGCTAGTGGTCAATGGTTAGTGGACAGACCACTGAATTGGCTACAACCCCATGTGGCCATGGTTTTGGATTCTCAATTGAATATTCAAAGAATGAATGATACACAGATTCTGTAGAACAACAAAGTCAAACTGAAGGTATAAACTCACTGCCAGAATTCAAACTCATTAAACTGCCTAAATATTTTTTTCTTCCAGAACACATTACATTTGTAATCAATAAAAGTATTTACAACGGTTGTTGTTGAGGTATTTTGTTTTCATATGCCAGTATATATATATCACCATGTGATTAGACACCAGGATCCTCTTTTTCTTAAGGATTATTGTGGTTTTGGACCACTGGTGTAACTATGAAATGTTTTGATGAGCAAGCATATACCTTTGTTATGTGTCACCATGTATGTATGTGTTTTTTTCTTTTGTTACCTGTCTGTAGCATCATGTCTGGTCTCCTTTACCTATGATGTTGCTATACAACTACATAGTTAGCTGAGGTAGAGAAGTGAAGGTGAAGCTGTGCTCTAAATCTCGTGTCAGCTGAGCTTGCACACTGCCATCAGCATTTGGGTGGCCTTTGAAGCTGTCAAACTCAGTTACTCGTTCTGTGCTGCTCATGTTGAGGCATCTCTCGCTCATAACCACCACTCCACCTGTTCCCTGTGGCAGAATACATCGATTTGTGTCAGCTTTAAATGATGGCGGCACAGAAACAAAGGCTGGATGCTAAAAATAAAAAAAAAGTTCATCAATCGTAACTGACTAAAAAAAAAACTCAATGTATTCTTTTTAAGATAACTGTATTAGTAAGAATTTAAGGCCTTTTTTTAATTTTTTCTGTTTTTATAATGCTTGATAGAAGAATGGAAAAGTGAATAATTGAAAAATGGAGAGTTTTTATTTCCATTTGTGTGGTGTGCAGGCCCTGTGTGCCATTCTCAACACTTACATTTGATTAGCTGGTTAATGTTGCTTCATTCAATGACTATGTCCCGTCACAGTTGCACATGGACACTACTGCTGCCTAGTTAGAGCAACAGTTGTTATATTTCAAATAATAATGACACAGTTAACTGACTGAGATAACTTTTTCAGTGAAACCATTGCATGCCAGAGGCTGGGCCTTAGTCCATGAACATTTAGCTTTTAAATTGGGCAATCACAGTAAATCTAGATCAAACTAAAATAATATCAAAACAAATAAAAAAATCTGCAATGCATCCCAAGTCATGTCAAGTCAATTTTACTTTTAAAGACAATTGTCATAAATCACAATTGGCCTCACAGGGCTTTCCAGCATATAGCATCCCTCTGTTCGTAGACCCTCCAACCCTCAACAAAAACTTCCCCCAAAAAATCCTGTAAAAGGGGAAAAAAAATTAAGAAACCTCAGGAAGAGCGACTGAGGAGGATTCCTCTTCCAGGACGGACAGGTGTGCAATTGATGTCATTAAAACAATTAAATTACAGTAGATGACAAAATGATACATAGGAAAAAGAGAGGGAGAGAGAGGGAGAGAAATGCACAGCAACAACCTAACATATATCAATAGTAAAAGACATAAAAATAATATTTAGAATTATAATTATAATAATTCAGCATGTAATGTTACATGCGATTTTTTCTAATATTCATGCAATTGTCACTAGTGCCATCTCTATATGACGCAGTCTAAAACCTGACTAAAACACCTCTATTATCATAGAGAAAATCATGCAGCTTATTATTGACTATTAGACATACAGGGAGATTAGATATTAGTCAACGGTTTGCGAAAACCTCTTGATTGAGAGTGGGCTTTTTTAGAATAGGTTCATCACAGCTACTTAAAAAGACTGTGGTCCAAAGCCTGTTTATAAGGACATATTGATAATATCCAATAAAGAATTGTCATGTAAGGGTAAAACTTCCTTAAGTAGCCTAGTTGGGAAAGGGTCTATTTATTTATGCAATAGCCCTGTGTGAAAAGTGTCTAAAGATATCCTGGAAAACACAGATTCAGACCACTGGCAGGTTGCCACAAGCCACATTTAATCTCCTAACCTTTGCATTAAAAAAAAAAAAAAAAAAAACACTTTACAATAAGGATATATGAAGTAGCATTAGTAAATGCTGTAATAACTATTAACTAACCGTTAAATAATGTGTCAAGTAATTGTTTATTAATGGTGTTCATATTAAGTAAGGTGTTAATTCATATATTATTTAATAGTACATAAACAGTCTGTTAACAGTAACAACAATAACAAGTACACATGGATTAACACTTAATTAATGGACTAATAGCCATTAATTAGCAGTTAACTAACTACTGTGTCAAGTGATTACTTCCTAATAATATATTCGTTTATATTAAGGTGGTAATTCATTCATTCATAGTTTTTATTAAAAATAACAACCATAACAAGGACACATTAATTAACAGTAGTTAATGTAGTACCAACCATTATTACAATTTCTACTTTACAGCTAATTAACTTTACGCCTGGTTTCTGTTTGATTAGATTTTTGAAAAATATGCCCATGTTGCAAAGATGGTTACATTGCTTGCACTGTGAGACTGTAGGCTGCATGTTGTGTTGCACTGTGATGTTGCTTAGTTAGCTCTGTTTACCACAGTTTCTGTTGTCAGGACAGTAATGTTGAGCCTAGCCTAGCTGTAGCTGTGGCATTAGTAATTTGTCATGAAATGAAATGGCAAAATACATCTGGTGAAAAAACAGATAACATTGATAATTATTTATTCTCTCTCCACAGGCCCAACATCACCACCTAGATGCAGCTGGGGCTATAGGGATGACTGTTTTCAGTTTTACAAAAGGGTCACAAAGGGCATTGATAAATAATTAATTACAGTTAAGTGATGCTTTTTGAGCATCAGTATTTGTTTATGAGCCATCAGTGCAATCTACATTACTGTTTATCTTGGCACTGCTAGAATTACGTATTAGCTGTTTACTGTTTTATTTGCACTGTTTTGCTGTTAGGGAACATGAATATTATTTGGGGGAATGGGGTACTGTTTGTGTGTTATGTGTGCTGAATGTCAGTTTTCAAGTCAAGTCAATTTTATTTATAAAGCCCATTATCACAAATCACAATTTGCCTAAGAGGGCTTTACAGCATATGACATCCCTCCGTCCTTAGACCCTCACATCAACTAAGAAAAACTCTATAACTGCATTATTGCTTATTGCTTATTTATTTGAAATGCACTGATTAGTAGCACTCAATTTATTTGTATCATGTACAATGACAATAAAGCTTTCTATTCTACATTATTCTATGGAGTGTTACTTACTATGAAGATGAATGTTGCCAACTTTACAATAAGGGTCACAAGTAGCATTCGTAATTGGTTTATTACAGTTAAGTGATGCTCATCAGCATCAGTATGTATTAATGAAGTGTTACTTGATGGATGAATGTTTATTGTTACCTTGTAATTGTTGAGCATGTAGATGCAGCAGCCTGTAGCTCCTCCAGTCCTTGCCACTTTTTTTGCGTTATTTTGCTATATTTTTTCTGTTTTTTCGACACCATGGCTCCTCCTGGTGAAGCACGACTATGATAGAGAAGCACTTATTAACATCTGGAAAAGTTCAAGTTCTCTGGATCAAGAGAGGGAGGAGAGTCAGCATCAGGACAAGGCTCACCTCACCTGGACCGAGAACTGTTCCTCTGCCAAGCCTTCTTCTGCTTAATGTCCGGTTGCAAGAGAATAAAGTGGTTGAGGTGTCATGAGACTCACTCAGCAACAGGAAATCAGAGACTGCTCTGTGTACATCTTCACAGAGACATGATTAACCCCTAACATGCCAGATCAAGCTGTTGCACTGGATAGATGGACCTTGTTGGGAGCCATAAGGACACAAGGCTCTGATGAAAATTCAAAAAATTCACTGCAGGAATTGAATGATGCCACCAGCAGCAACATGTCCAGAACCAGGAATTTTCATAGTAGCTGCTGATTTTAAAAGTATAAAAAGGACGGGAGCACTTTATAATACAACCTATGACTTACCATGTAATTACGTGGCACTTACGATTTAATCACATGACACTTCTGAGGTACTTTTGAGGAAAGATGTTGAAAGTTATCCCTTAAATGTTTTATAAGTACTTGGTACCTATGGGGTACTTAACAGGAAAGATGTAGGAAGTTACGCAAGTATTTTGTAAGTACTGTGGCTACCTACAGGGTAATCTAGAGGAAAGATATCTGAAATTGTCTCCTATATTTTCTGTAAATATGGGGCACTTTAGGGGAAAGATGTTTTATTGTAAATACTGGGTACATACGGGGTATTTTTTTCTGAGTTCTGGGTACCTATGGGGTATGGTACAGGTTTATAGATCCAAATGATTTACAAAAATGGAATAATATATTGCTAATAATGCAATTCTCTGTTATACTGATAATTATTAGGACTAATTATACTTTTTAGTTTTATTCTCTAGTTACCTCACTTGTGTTTGGCATCGTATGGTATAAAGTTTGAACAAACAGCACACCAAGGTTTTTTTTTTTCCTCTTTATTGAACATACAGATCATACTGGCAATTAGCTGGTGGACATGAGATGGACCCCTCATTCATCCAACACTGCAGAAACGCACAAGGAGCAGGCTGATTTGAAAACAAACTTACCTTTTCTCAGCTCCACAGAAGGCTTGTGTTGTTATCCAAGGACGAAAAAGTAACAAAAACACATTAATCTAACGTTATCACCAAATATGAAGGTAGATCAATTGTAGCTATGATATATGGTCTGCTGGTAAGAATTTTTTCCCCCAAAAATTATAAATAAAATTTAATTAAATTTTAGCTTGTTGCGTAAATGTAAATTCAAAGCTGAAGCACATAAGACCACCAGCTGGGCTACTTCTGAATAAATACTATTGTAATTTCTTAAAATCCATACAAGTCTCCACTGTTCCCTTTTATTGCCCTGTACCTATTGAGTACTTACCCAGTACTTATGAAGTACTTACCATGTACTTACACCGTATTTACAGGGGCGCAGGCTGGATTATGGAGTATCCACTGTTACCCATTTCTTACCCTAATGTTAAACATTACTCACCCTGTAATTACATAGTATTTACCCTGCACTTCTACAGTATTTACAGGAGTGCAGACCCCAGAATCAGAAATGAGATGAAAGGATACATGGTTGTGGTTAATTTTACCACAAATGCTAAGCAGAACCAGAGATTTGTGAAGTGGAAGACGTGAACCAGGACCTGTGAGCCAGGAATGTATCACTTTTGGCAGCATCTTTGTGAGTTTGGCTGAGTTGAGCTAGCATGGAGGCTAAGTCGAGTGTTGTCTGTAGATAAAAGGCACTGCAGAAAGCCTCTGTTTTCCTCACTGAGCATCACATTATCCTTCCTGCTGTGATAAGTATTAAAGCTTTACTTTAAGCTGAACATTTCTGCATTGATAACCTGATTGAAATCAAAACCTATATATATATGATATATATATATATATATATATATATATATATATATATATATATATATATATATATATATATATATAATATATAAATTGTATGCTAATAATTTATAGTGTGTTTAATAAAAGACAAACATAAATAGGTGCACTTAAAACTACCTTGACTAAAAGAATGTGTGTGTGTGTGTGTGTGTGTGTGTGTGTGTGTGTGTGTGATGTGCACATGATGTTGGTGCTGTTATTCAGACTATGATAGGAAACACATGTCATTTTTGTTGTTGTTAGAATCTTATATAATCATAATTCATGGTTAAAATGATAAACATAATTCATGATTGATATAAAAAGGGATGAAATATTCCACACAAGCGATGCTGTGTAGTTAAGAAAAAAAGAAAGAAAAATATATATTTTTTATCACTATTGTACAACAGTAGTGTACAGTAGTAGTACAGTAGTAATTTGATGTGATATCCAGTATGACCATAGAGGATTTGTATGTAATGAATCAAACAGCCTTGTTTTTACACAGGCTGAGTTTTGTTTTCTTCTTGATGAGGCAGATAGCGAGCCACTGCTGAACCTGAACAATTCCTTATCAAGAGGAGCTGGAGATCATCTTTTGCTGGAAGAGGGAACCACCCATTCCACGCCCCGGAAGGACTGCTGAAGCCCACATTTGTCATTTTGACTAAAAACTGAGACAATTGAAACTGAAACTGACTTTGACACTACCCTTTCTGTCTGAAGCTAGCTGAACGCCTGCAATCAAGAACCAAATTTGAACTTAAAGAAACAGAAGCAGGAATCCTGAACTCTACAATTTTCTTTCCTTGCAATTTAGTTTTGTCAAACAACCAGTTAAATGGGATTTATGTTGTGTGTTGTGTATGTTATGTGGATTTATGTCAGGTTATGAAGCAGTGTTTAAAGAGTTATTGATGTACTGAATGCATTTATATGGTATCCACCGTAACAACCTTTATTTATTTATTTATTTTTTCTTAGTTAAAGAGGGACCCCTTGATTTTTGTTTTATGCCTACATTTTAATATAGCCTAAAGTGAAACGTATCCTGTGACTCCAGTTACTTATTGTGTCTGTCACTCTATTTCAAGTCCTCCTTTGTATCTAGATACTGGTCCTAATATATTTAAGTACTCTGATGACCTCTAGGTGGATTACACAACACACCAAGATTCTTGAGATTCACAATTCTCCAGGAAAAGTACTTTGTAAGTACAAAGTAAATATTGTGTGGGTACTCTATCCAGCCTGCACCCCTGTAAATACTGTGGAAGTACAGGGTAAGTAATGTTTAACAATATGGTAAGAAATGGGTAACACTGGATGCTTCATAATCCAGTCTGCGCCCCTGTAAATACTGTGTAAGTACATGGTAAGTACTTCCTAAGTACAAGGTAAGTACTCTGAAGGTACAGGGCAATAAAAGGGAAGAGTGGAGACTTCCACTACTACTTAGTATTTATTCAGAAGTAGCTCATCTAGCGGTCTTATATGCTTCAGTTTTGAATTCACACTTGCATAACAGGTTAAACTTTAATTACATGTCATTTATGATTTTGGGGGGAAATAATTCTTGCCAGCAGACCATATAGTATAGCTACGTTTGATCCACCTTAATATTTGTCTGTGACATTGTTTGATTACTGTGTTTTGTTACTTTTTCGTCCTTGGATAACAACACAAGCCTTCTGTGGAGCTGAGAAAAGGTAAGTTTGTTTTCACATCAGCCTGCTCCTTGTGCGTTTCTGCAGTGTTGGATGAATGAGGGGTCCATCTCATGTCCACCAGCTAATCGCCTGTGATGTGTAACCAAAAATGTTTTCGTACTCTTTAATTTTTGCCCTACCAGAACAGCTTCAGTCTGCTGAATCAGTGCTAAGGAGCACTGAAGTTGTTGGCTCCTGGTTTTCATGAGGGTTCAGTGAACAGTGAATAAGGGCCCAAAATAAACATGAACTTAAACTTTTGCTTTAATTTGTCATTTCACCCTTACATTGACATGGGTGACATAGAGCTCTTTATTAAAACATTTTTGTGATGATGTGTTATGCAGTTTTTTAAAGTGATATGCTGCTTTAAAAAAAAAAAAAAAAATTGATGCTATGGCACTGATTACATTTTAATGTTGCAGGGCACCGAGAACTTGGAGGAACTTGAACAGCTTGTAGTGGCAATAACTGTGATCACAAAGGACATAGCCTCCACAAGTGACAGCCCAAATGACGTTGAAGTCGTCATTGAGGGCACAGAAGTCGACAAAGGACTTGGAGATATTGCCAGGGCTTGCTGTCTCCTCTTGGGCTTGACCTATGCACTGAATCTCAATTATCCCAAGCAGTTGAAGTACACCTTTGAGGTATTCCAAAAACTTGGATGCATCAAAGCTGTCAGTCAAAGTCCAGTCCCTCAAGAGCAAACTTCTGGCTTGAAGTGAGACTATGGTCGCACACTTTTGTGCCACACAAGGTTCAGCTTTAACAGAGCTTGAGAATTGCATGTTTGAAAGTGTCAAATGTCAGTGAAATTTCTGTTGTGGTCAGAGCAAGGTAAAAATGTTTATGTACAAATTGTTTTTTTTACATGTTCTCTGTTGTGGCACATGCACTTTTCAAGAATTTGTGCTTTTTCTTTGAGATCATAACGATATAATTTAATGGCTCACTGTGCTTAGGAAGCAAGCAGAGGATTTTTCTTTTCGACAAGACAATTCTTTCATTTTATACAATGACCATAACTGGTCTCCTCTTTTATTTGTCACAAGCATTTAATTTATTTGTAAAATTTAGCCAGTGGTGTATGTTCTTGATTTGCAGAGAGAGAAATCAGCTCAGCTCCCAATATATTGACCAATAAGGATATTTCACTTGAGGTTAAAAAAAAAAAAAGACTAAGCTCATCTACTCATATTTAAAAAAAGATGGGGAATATTTTAAACAAAACTCATTTTTTTTGCTGTAGAGGAACCAAGAATAGCAATAATTCTCTATGTGGTTTATTTTGAGGATTCCAGTAGGAACATTGTGTAAAAAACACAAATCACAGCTGTTTACTGGGTCTTAGCAAATAACCACCTGGACTGGCTCTACACTTACAGTTTTTTGTTGTCAGTGCTGGAAAGGATATTAAAGGGACAGTATATTGTGTGGCAGCGGACAATCTTGCTGCGCACTCTCTTGGTGGACTTGTTGAAAGCTTTACAGGTCCTTACGTTTGCAGGTTCTGCTTAGGACATCGTTCTGGATACCCTGTTCTGAATAAAATTTCTGTTGTGGTCACTTCAAGGTTCTGAAAAATGGTTATCTAAAAATTGTTCTTTTACATGTTGTGGCACATGCACTTTTCAAGGATTTGTGCTTCTTTTTAAGATCATAACTGATATAATTTAGTGGCTCACTGAGGTGAGGAAGCAAGCATAGGATTTTTCTTGAAGACAATACGATTATTTCGGTTTATACACTGACCATAAATGGTCTCTCTCTCTTCTTATTTGTCACAAGCATTTAATTTATTTGTAAATTTAAGTGGGTAGGAAAAGTGTAGCCATGCCCTAACGTTTCTTAGTTCTTCTCAGCAGGTCCTCTGGCAACTGTACTCATTTTTGTTTTCACAAAAATAGTGTTCAAGGTCAGTATTTGGTAAAGTTTGCAATGAATGCTATAACCTTTATAATCAAAAGTGTTAATTTTGGCAAGCATTTAATGTGTGTTCTATTAATTGAGTTTTTATTCCCTCTGTACTTCCTGGTACCCACTGTAATCTCACCTTAAAATGTAGGTCATGAGATAAACACAATATATCTAAGTAAGAATTATATTTAGATTTAATTAAATCCACTGAGTAAATTCAAATAAATTCACTGATTAAGATATCATTAATTACATGGTATTTGTATGTAGAATTTAATTATGTTTTATTAGTAATTTTTACTAATTTAGACATTTCTCTTTTTGATATCTACTCAATATTTGTGTTTAGGTTTTAATTAATTCCTTTATGTATTTGAATTAAATCTACTCATATTAAATAGTTAACTCCAAAGGGTCTCATTTAATTAAGATTTACTCAATTACAAACATGATTATATTTAATTAATAATATTGCGTGCAATCTGTTGCCTCAATTTTATTGAGTAAATATGGTATATTTTCTTTACAGTGTAGTTAATAGTCACTTGTTTTTGTTTTATTATTAGTACTATTATTTTTATTATTAGTGTCAGAGCCGGTGACTGGACCCAGATGCAACACACAGACTGAAAAGAGTCTTTCAGAGACTTTATTCACCAAAGTGAAATAGTTCACAGTCAAAACAATGTCCAAACGGAAGAAAGTCCACTTTCGGTGACCCGGCAAGGCAGGCAGGCAGGCAGCTGACCCCGAACGGTGCGAGGACCCTCTGGAAATTGAAGGAATTCTTCTTATTATTATTATTTTATTATTCTTCTTCGGTTCTTGAAACTGAAGGAATTCTTATTCTTATTCTTATTCTTATTATTATTATTATTCTTATTCTTTCTTATTCTTATTCTTATTCTTATTCTTATTATTATTCTCTCAAATGAATTACCTTTTTGAGGGCTTTAAACTCTAATTTTTATTGTAAAATTATTGCTCCTGATAGCTGAAGTTAAGTCCCATTGCTCCACTTCATCTTTATACCAATTCATGTTTCTGAGTCATAATTTTGCATTATGAGTTATAGTAACATATTTTGGTATTTATTAAATAATTAATTAATGATTTTAATTAATTGGTAATTAATTAATAAATCTCCTACTTAAAGCGCTACAGAAATTACAGTAATTTAAAAAGTAAAATACCAATAGTGACAAGTTATAGGAGTAGAATAACTTGGGAATTACTGGGTAATTATACAGTAAAATTATTGCCAAATAAAGAGGTTGAGTGCGTGATTATATGGGAATTAATTAATCTTTCCGTAGAAGTACTGGGAATTACATAGGTGTTGGGTAATTACCCAGTGACATAATAGCAGAATTTGAATTTGTTGGGTCAGTATTTAAATGGGAGATAATTTATTATTATTCCAGTCTTACCTGGAAAAAATAGTGAAATAAAGTATATAACAAATGCAAAGTATTTCCATCATGTTGAGTTTATGTGAACCAATTAATTAACCTCTTCAGCTTACATTAGGTAGATGCAATTTTCAAGTAATAGTCCTTAAATATACCTATATGTAACCAAACATGTACTTGGTTTGATGCTTTAGATGACAAGGAGTGTGGAAAAGCCGCTGTTTTAGCCCTGCATGCATTCTAAAATGTCCCATCACATCTGTCCCCATCTGGACAAAATACTGGCCAGTGGGAGCATCTCATTTTATCACTGCAAGAAGCCTTTCCTGAATTATATCTGTCACATAGCAGAATTATAAAGCACTGCTCATGGGACATAATGTCCTGGGTTGTATCCATCTGTGCAGAAAACATCCCACTTTCAGCAGCCTCTTTTGCAATGCCCTCTAAATTCGCCTCTGCACTGTAGAAATGACAGTGATACAGCAGCACCCATTTCTCTGGCCAGTGACTGGTCTGGCATCTTCTTCCTTTTTTTTATGCACTCACTCAATCTCTGTGGGCTACTATTTGTGAACCATGTAGCAGGCTGGCTATATTTGAATTTGATGCCCTCAAAAAGTATGCCTCAGCACAAACTCCATGCACGTTGCTCTTTTCATGTCCGTCCACTCTTTGAATGATATGGTTCCAGTTTATGAAGGGATTGCTTTCAGTTGGCTTGACAAATACTTAACATATTGCACAACACAGAGTATGGTTCTCTTCACAATATGTGAGCCATTTTGTATCTGGGCCATCTTTGCATTCAAACACTTTATATTGTCAGATATTTTGTCTCCTTCTGAGGGTGGGAAGAAACAAAACGTTCTAGACTGTAATTGTCTTGGAGCACTGAAAATAATTCAAGCTTGAGCTGAAATGGGTAACATCCTCTGCTCTAGGTCTTTTCTCAACTTTGATAAACAGATGAAAAGGTGAATAATAAAATACAGGGTTTATGTAGCCAATTGTCTTACAGCATTTTATTTAATCTATTGCATACATTTTTTTCTTAACATTACTTAAATTATTACTTAATAAAAATGCTAAATAATACACATTTAATTCAGATTATCTATCTAGATGCATCTTAGAAACTACTCCTCGTTTTCTAAATTGGTACCTATCTTAGTGAAAAAAGTAACTCCAGTTAGTGCTTCTCTTATGTACTGTGATAATTGCTGTATTTTCTATTATTTTTTTATTTTTTACATACATGAGCAACACCTTATCGTGGTGGAGGGGTGTCCCAGTAGGAGCTCAGTTGTCAGGGACTTCATGCCCCTGTTAGGGTCACCCATGGCAAACAGGTCCTAGGGGAGGGACCAGACAAAGTGTAGCTCACAAGACCCTATGATGACGACAACCAATGGTCCGAAGTTCCCCTCGACCCCGGACGACAACCAATGGTCCGAAAGTTCCCCTCGCCCGGACGCGGGTCACTGGGGCCCCCCCCTGGAGCCAGGCCTGGGGGTGGTGGGGCTCGATGGCGAGCACCTGGTGGCTGGGCCTTTACCCATGGGGCCCGGCCGGGCACAGCCCGAAGAGGTGACATGGGACCTCCTTCCCATGGGCTCACCACCCGTAGGAGGGGCCGTAGGAGGGGTCGGGTGCCATGTGAGCTGGGCGGCGGCCCGAAGGCGGGGACCCTGGTGGTCCGATCCTCGGCTGCAGAAGCTAGCTCTGGGGACGTGGAATGTCACCTCTCTGGTGGGGGAAGGAGCCTGAGCTGGTGCGCGAGGTTGAGAAGTTCCGACTAGATATAGTCGGCCTCACCTCGACGCATGGCTTGGGATCCGGAACCAGTCTTCTCAAGAGGGGATGGACTCTCTTTCCACTCTGGAGTTGCCACTGGTGAAAGGCGCCAGGCAGGGGTGGCAATACTTATTGCCCCCCCGGCTTGGTGCCTGTACGTTGGAGTTTACCCCGGTGAATGAGAAGGTAGCCTCCCTCCGCCTTCGGGTTGGGGGACGGATCCTGACTGTTGTTTGTGCCTATGGTCCAAGCAGCAGTTCAGAGTATCCACCCTTTTTAGAGTTCTGCTGGGGGACTTCAATGCTCACGTTGGCAACGAGTGAGAACAGTGAGACCTGGAGGGGCGTGATCGGGAGGAATGGCCCCCCCGATCTGAACCCGAGTGGTGTTTTGTTATTGGACTTCTGTGCTCGCCACAGATTGTCCATAACGAACACCATGTTCAAGTATAAGGGTGTCCATATGCGCACTTGGCATCAGGACACCCTAGGCTGCAGTTCAATGATCGACTTTGTAGTCGTAAACGTTGGACTTTCGGCCATATGTCTTGGACACTCGGGTGAAGAGAGGGGCGGAGCTGTCAACCGACCACCACCTGGTGGTGAGTTGGCTCCGATGGTGGGGGGGGGACGCCGGTCAGACCTGGCAGACCCAAACGCATTGTGAGGGTCTGCTGGGAACATCTGGCAGAGTCTCCCGTCAGAAAGAGGTTCAACTCCCACCTCCGGGAGAGCTTCGACCATGTCCCGGGGGAGGCCGGGGACATTGAGTCAGAGTGGGCCGTGTTCCATGCCTCCATTGCTGAGGCGGCCGACCAGTGCTGTGGTCGGTGCCTGTCGGGGCAGCAACACCTGAACCCGCTGGTGGACACCAGCGGTAAGGGGTGCCGTCAAGCTGAAGAAGGAGTCCTGTCGGGCCTTCTTGGCCTGTGGGACTCCGGAGGCAGCAGACAGGTACCGACAGGCCAAGCGGAGTGCGGCGGCGACGGTCGCCAAGGCAAAAACCGGGCGTGGGACCCCTGATGTGGTCAAAAAGCTCCTTGGTGGCAGGGGCCCCGGGGGTGGACGAGGTCCCCCCGGAGTTCCTCAAGGCCCTGGATGTTGTGGGGCTGCCGTGGCTGACGCGACTCTGCAACATTGTGTGGACATCAGGGGCAGTGCCCTTGGACTGGCAGACTGGGGTGGTGGTCCCTCTTTTTTAGAAGGGGGACCGGAGGGTGTGTTCCAACTACAGGGGGATCACACTCCTCAGCCTCCCTGGTAAGGTCTATTCGGGGGTACTAGAGAGGAGGGTCCACCGGATAGTTGAACCCCGGATCCAGGAGGAGCAATGCGGTTTTCGCCCGGTCGTGGAACTGTGGATCAGCTCTGGACCCTTGGCAGGGTCCTTGAGGGTGCGTGGGAGTTTGCCCAACCGGTCCACATGTGCTTTGTGGACTTGGAGAAGGCATTCGACCATGTCCCTCGGGGAGTCCTGTGGGGGGTTCTCCGGGAATATGGGGTTTCGGACTCCTTGATATGGGCTGTCCGTTCCCTGTATGACTGATGCCAGAGCTTGGTCCGCATTGCCGGCAGTAAGTCGAAACTCGTTTCTGGTGCGGGTTGGACTCCTCCAGGGCTACCCTTTGTCACCGATTCTGTTCATAACTTTTATGGACAGAATTTCTAGGTGAAGCCAGGGTGTTGAGGGGGTCTGGTTTGGCGACCTCAGGATTGGGTCTCTGCTCTTTGCAGGGGATGTGGTCCTGTTGGCTTCATCGGGCCGTGACCTTCAGCTCTCACTGGATCAGTTCGCAGCCGAGTGTGAAGCGGCTGGGATGAGAATCAGCACCTCCAAATCCGAGACCATGGTTCTCAGCCAGAAAAGGGTGGCGTGCCCCCTCTGGATCGGGGACGAAGTCCTGCCCCAAGTGGAGGAGTTTAAGTACCTCGGGGTCTTGTTCACAAGTGAGGGAAGGCTGGAGCGGGAGATCAACAGGTGGATCGGTGCAGCGTCTGCAGTAATGCAGACTCTGCACCGATCTGTTGTGGTGAAGAGGGAGCTGAGCCGAAAGGCAAAGCTCTCGATTTACCGTCGATCTTTGTTCCTACCCTCACCTATGGTCACGAGCTTTGGGTAGTGACCGAAAGAACAAGATCGCGGGTACAAGCGGCCAAAATGAGTTTCCTCCATAGGGTGGCTGGGCTCTCCCTTAGAGATAGGGTGAGAAGCTCGGTCATCTGGGAGGAGCTCGGAGTAGAGCGCTGCTCCTCTGCGTTGAGAAGAGCCAGATGAGGTGGCTCGGGCATCTAATTAGGATGCCTCCAGGACGCCTCCCTGGTGAGGTGTTCAGGGCACGTCCCACCGGTAGGAGGCCCCGGGGAAGACCCAGGACACGCTGGAGAGACTACGTCTCACAGCTGGCCTGGGAATGCCTCGGGGTCCCCGGGAAGAGCTGGACAAAGTGGCCGGGGAGAGGGAAGTCTGGGCTTCCCTGCTTAGGCTGCTGCCCCCGCGACCCGACCCCGGATAAGTGGAAGAAAATGGATGGATGGATGGATGGATGAGCAACACATACTGTAACTAGGTTGGATGGGAGCCACCTGAATAAACTTGTGTTCCATAACTCAACACTTGTCCGGTACTTGTCTGTGGAACTTCCATCAGCTCAGCTTTCTGCCACACTAATCATCATGAAAGGAGGCAGACTGAGGCTGCACATCCTGTGCAGCTGCAGTCTGAACCCTACCCCTAACATTTACTTCTTCATCACTTCTTCTGTATACTTCATTGGCTGGCAGTGGCAGGATGGCTGCCAAAATTGTCAATTTCCATCACTCTACAGAGATTTAAGGCTTTTTTCTCTTATCTTCTCAGTCTCACCATTTTCTTCTTGTTTTCTTAGATTTTTATCCATTAGGTTTTACTCGTGCTGTCTGCCGTTTCTCATCTTATGAAGTTAAGTGATGTACATTGCATCTAATCGAGTCTCAAAGTGCTCACTCTTGCCACTGTTCAGTCTTACTTCTACTTGGATGTTCTCGTAAGAATCAAGTGTTTGCATTAGCACCCTCTGTCATCTGTAAGTGAAACTATCTTAAATGACGCGAGAAAAAAAAGTGCATGTGTGGAGGTCATCAGCCACCCTGGACTTCCAGCCATTTTGTGGTTATCCAGAACATCCAGATGGCCAGTCTGCCCTGTCTGCAACGCATCATGGCACAAAAAATTACCATCAATTTTTATCACTTGGTGGTAGGCAAAGTCTAGAGTTTCGTCACAAGACTGCTCTAGTGGAAAAATCTTTCATGGAGGGCAACACAGGAGAATGCAGAGCCTCCTACAAAGAGACTGTCAGGCAACCTGGCGTAAAACCACGTCCTGGTTAATAACAGACGGTGTAAAGCCTGAATCCACCATCGCTTGATGTATACCCCCTCGATGCTTACCAGACATTCAGCGGGAACACAGATGATGGTA
The DNA here is from genome assembly GCF_008729295.1 of Plectropomus leopardus. Taxonomy (NCBI): domain Eukaryota; kingdom Metazoa; phylum Chordata; class Actinopteri; order Perciformes; family Serranidae; genus Plectropomus; species Plectropomus leopardus. The sequence continues at coordinate 31,778,862 of NC_056478.1, read as the reverse complement.
GCCAGGTCCATGAGCTGGTAACACCATATACCACCTCATAGCTGCTTTAACAATGCAAATTTCCCCACTGTAGGACAAATAAAGGATTATCTTATCTTATCTCTTACCATACCCACACTGAGGTCCCTGCAAGGACTGAAATGGTGCATCTGCCCCTCACCAGCGAACTCTCCAGCTGCTGCCAATTAGCGTACATGTTTTTCAGCTGGTGGGCATAGACAAAGGAATGGTCTGTAGGTCCCAGCTCGGTGCTCTGGAATCAGGGATGGTGGTCTCCAGGGGCAGGGTGCATTTGATACAGTACAGCTTTTTTGGTATCCTGGAAACTCCCCCTGGGGACAAGCTTACAGACTGAGTACCTGGTCTGGATTTCCCCCTGCACATGGCCTACTTTACCACCAGTCAGTTGCATTTAACATTGCCATTAACTGTAAACATCTCTAAGAATGTTACGTCCAGCATTTAGTCTATCTTGTTACATTTGTTTATAGATAATAGAGTGAGAAAGAATAAAGAAAGAATATGGTATTTTCCCACACTCTGGGAGTCCCTAGGCACATTGGCGACACATATTTTTGTTAAAAAGTCATAAAAAAGTGTGTCTCCTTTACACTGAGCAAGGTGCTTTATTGCTTATGTATTCAACCTGTTGTATTATCTCCACTTTCCAAGTCTTAAATGCAAGATAACATCATGTTACTTCCCCACTGTTTTCTTCTTCTAATCAAGAGGAGGGCCTCAAAAGCTGAGAGGACCTCAGAGAGTTTGGTTAGTATGACACCTACAGAGTCTCAGCCTTGATGTCACATGGTAGAAAACCAGTGACCTAGAATTATTACAGCCCTCCCGTGACCCATGTCAGTCCATTCTACAAAGGTTGACTCATCATCCTTTATTCAGTTTTGAAAACGATTTGAACTCAACATGACTCAGAGTCACTATTTCTGCTGGGCCTTTGCATTGAGAAAGTACTAATATTAATCAGTAAGCTTCAGACCCATGCAGAGCAAAATTAAAATTGTCTCCATTGCTATGAAAAGTTGAAGAAACAAAGATTTACAGACAGAGCTCGGGTTCCACATGCTGAGCACAACGTGCTAGAGCTGCAGGAGAAGAGCTCAATGTCATTACAGTTTGAAGAGGAGAGCTGGATGCTGGCAAGGATCTGGGGTAGAGAACAGAAACAGAGGGAGGTGTGGGACGGATGAATGGAGGGGGGATAATCCAAGTACATCACTGCCAGTTTGCGCACAAACGCACATCTACACACACACACACACACACACACACACACACACACAATGAGGGACCAAAGGGTCAGCAATGTGTGTCTGGTTTAATTATTATGGAATAAATGGCAGTGATGTGGACAGCATCCAGGTGCATACTGGGAAGACAGGCTGTCACCAATCTGCCAGCACCTGTCTACCACAGCTGCACACGTGCACGCACATACACACAAGCACACACACATGCACACACACACACACACCACACACACACACACACACACACACACACCTGTCTCTTTCACAATTGCACAGAAAGTCATATCAAAACTATTCTGACACTTTCTAATACATAGCTAAAATGTTCATTAGAGGTGTAAATCACTGGTTTCATTACGACATTATATCGATACAATATCATAACAATACAATAAAAGTCTACCACGATACTATTTAGATTCGATTCAATGTAGGGGCCTGTGATTGATATGGGCCAGTATTATATGCTTGTTTAAGGCAGTCGGTTACAGGAGAAGCTGCCGCCCCCTTTTTTTTTGCTTTATGGCCAGAAAAGATAAAAACAACAAATACATAATAGGAAATAATTAAAAGTGGTTCACTCTGTTTGAAAATGCTTTCTGGTGAAAATGTGTTAATTTTAATTTAAACCATGATCTGTTTCCTAAAATTTCAGGGCTGTCTGACTTGATAAAATAACGAGTATAAAATAACTATCAAGGGCCATAGACAAAACAGTTGTCTTTTGTAGGTCACATTTCCCTTACATATGCAACATGCGAATGTTATTAGCATAAGCATATGGCATTTTACAATGCATAAATAAGATTAGCTGCTAGTTGACTTTTCCTCTACTCATAATCAACTTACTCTTAGTTATGCTTTGTCTTACTCACTACTGGGTTAAGTCCCTGCACCTCAAAACAAAACAGCACGGATGACTTTCAGTCTACATGCACATTTTTTTGTAAACACTGCTGAAACAAAGCAGCTAACATAACGTTAGCAAGAAGTCAGTGAAGTGGCCTGTCTATTTCTCAGAAGACAGAAAACACAAGACGAATAGAGCTTCCAGCTCCGAAAAGTGTTGGAAGTGCCAAAGTCACTCTGATTCTTTCTAACAATTATACAATGATAATCAATTGTTTTTTGTGTTGTTCAACACCATGTCAATATTTGAAATTCTGATTAAGATTCCAGTTACTATTCTAGAAAGGAAGAGAGATGTATGATGCCACACTTGCTTGATCCCTCTTATATGTGCATTCTGAGTACTACATGAACATGGCTTAAAATGCACTTTTATCCTAACTCACATTCTACAAACCTTTCCAATGGTTCTCACGCGCTTCCAAATCCTGGTGACTTGCGTATGGCAAAATCCATGTCATCTTTGAAAGCTGTGTATGAAACATGCAATAGTACACGAAGAATGTTGTCGCATGTATTGGTCACTGGAAATCTGGAGTGGCTGATGAACTCAAGGCTTGGCTTTGGTGAGAAACCCAGAGCTGGAATTCTGTTACATCCATTCAAGGATGTCATCCAAGGAGACACCCTTTTCAACAAAAATAACAAGACAGAAAACACAGTTAGATTTCAACTATATCTACGAGAACTTCAACGTAATAATTACTGACTTATCAGCTGAGTAATAAAAAATAGATGTTGGAAAGGCAAGCATTTTAATTTCCTTAAACTGCCACTTTTTTTTCACATTGAGATGATGCTGTGAAGGAGTTTCGTAAGGTTACTGAAAAAACTACCAATGTAGGGAATACAAAGCAGTCTTTAACAAACTTCAAGTCAGATTGATGCATAAGTATCAAATGAGATCAAAACAAATCAACAAATCAAAATGTATTTATATAGCATCAAATCACAACCAAGAGTTATTGACAAGACTGAACTGGAACTGAACCCAAATGCACGACACCAGGTAATAAAAGGTCAAAAAAACGTTATTTTTAAAGGCAGCAGAAATGTCTTTACACGCAGTTGATGCAAAATCAAAACCACTCAGAAGAGGTAAAAAGTAACAACAAAAATCTCTCAGATAAGGAAACAAAGTATCAACAAAAATTCACTCAAACGAGGTTGCAGGAAAACTAGAGTCCAACAAAGTATCAAAATAAAATAGGTTTCAAACCTGAATAATACAAAGACTTGAGCAACAACAAGACTTGGCTTGGGCATGAATTCAGTGCTGGTTCACTGGCTGATGAGACAAGACGAACTGGCACAGGACAAGGGGAGACGCAGACTATATCACTATGGCGGGAAAATACACAAAGGGAGGAAGTAAGGTGACCTGAACGAGAGGTGAGTTAGGATTTCAAAATAAAACAGGAAATCACAAGACAACATAGACACAAGACAAAGAACAACTTGACATAATGTCCTTGACATGACAATTATCTAATGGACCCAACAGATCTTCCAAGAGCTGCTGGTGCATCAACATGCAGTTGCACTTAACACATTTAACTGTGGACTGCTGGACGACCACGATGACAGGACGCTTTCTGACACCTGAGACTGATGAAGACAATACGATTGACACAGAGTTTCAGCCTGAGGGTTATCAATGAGAGAGAAAGACAGAGACACAGGTAGAAAGACAGACAAAGACACAGAGACACAGAGAGAGACTGCTACTGAACGTTGGGTATTATCTGTGATCAACAGCCTTAAAAATCAAGATATGGTGTATATGTTGAGATGCTTGTGATAATGAATGCATCTTGAATGTCGATGCCATTTTATTATAATCAATATGGTGCACAGACCTGGACCTGCACTAATATCTGCCATACTTATTTGGCTATCCCTCTACAACCAGGAAAGATACAACTGTTATTGATGAGGAACTGATGAAGCCATATATAATCCCAAACATTTCAACAACACAATGGCGGTAGCTTTAGATATGTAGCCCTATTTAAAAGAAAGTGGGAATAAATGAGACTGATGTGGGATAGATCCTGATATTTGCCAGAAAGCCAAGGTCCGGCACTCTTCTTGGAAAGCATTACTTCCCCTTTGGGAATGAATGATCTGGAAGAGATTCTCCATATCACTTGCTGTTAAAGCCTTTCCAGCATGGACGAAAAGGCACTTCATCTATAGAGGGTATCGCTGGATAGCATCTAGGACAACTAGAGACTTTAATCCATTTCTGAACCTTGTAATAAGGAAACATTTTTTCCCGTTCTTTATCTATACAAATCCTATAATTCCAGTCAAAAAATAAAGTCACTTTTAACATTCTTTTGCTATATTTCCAACTATTAAGCAAAGCCATTTCAGCTTTGTTTCCTCACCTTTCATGTTATTTTTCCTAAACCTTTATTTTGTCTGCTCAGGTATATTTACAACATGTGCTAAGATATAACTTGTAAATGCCTTTCAAATGGTGCACGAGTCCACTGGAGGAAATACCTGTGGGCCAAGTCTAAAACAGTCTCTTGTTTTCTAATGTTTTGCAAAGATTGTGACCAGCCATGCTAACCAGGCTGGCTGCCTGTGAAACTGCATCTTGGAGTTGTGAGTTTGTCTCAGCTTGCAAGATCTATGTATAAGACACCTGTTTACATATTGGATGTAGACAGCAAGCAATCTAATCGGCATTAACACAGTCGGAAAGATTAGATTAAGTGGTTTGATGATACATGAGCGTGTATGGGAGTGACATGAATCAAACCAAGCATCAATTCTCTCTCCCTCTGAGATCCTGTGGATACCTGCTGGCAGGTATTTACGTGTTTTTATTATTTAATAGACACCAGCAATGTAGCAGAAACAGAAACTGTATTAAATGTCAGTGGATTTGTGTTATTTTTAACGGAAAAATTGCCGAAACATTCAGAAACCATAAAAAAAGAGCACTGTGAAAACTTGAGGAGCGAACATGTAGCTTCATTGATTACTACAATCTGGAGACAAACCAACAGGATCAGACAAGATTTATGTATACTAAATCTTGTATGTGAGCTGATCATCAAATCATCATCCAAGTAGCCTGTAGCTATCTATTTACTTATCCTCTATCCTGAAATTGTAAAATATACTTTGATTTGAAAGTAATTAAAAGTTATGCTTAAAAATGAATACAAATTCAACGTCCTGTTGCATGCAAGTGTGCAGCAGGTGTGATTCATGTTTGTTTTGCATGTGACAGAATGCAGATTGTAAAGAGCATACATATAGGAGAGCTTAGAAGCAACCAGAAACTGAAACAAAAGCTAAGGTGCAGTTGTTCTCTGAATCCTCCTATTAGCACACTCACTCACCAAATGAGCAAGTTAATTTTCTTTGGTAAAAAAAAAAAAAAAAAAACATACAAAAAACAGGGCCTTAATGGGGGTCTTAAATGTGAAACCCACATTCACTTACCCTCTGCACATGCAGCATTGTTTCTTCATCAGTAATGTGATCAGCTGTGACCATTACATTATCTGGACCCTTTTGAAGACACTCATACACGACCTCAGACACAGAAACAAGGATTTTGTCCACCATGGGCAATTGACATTGCCATGATCTGGCCAGCATAGAAGTATCCATTGTTTTTCATTGCTGTTATCAAAGGCAATTAAATGTCACAGCTCATATGTCCATGTTACATAGAAACCTAAACTGTAAACAGTGTAGGAAAAAAAAGTATAGATGCAATGCTGAAAAGCATGAAAATTTCAGCATAACTCTATTCAGACAATCAAAATGAAAACTTACGTCAAATGAATTTAGTTTTTCTTAGTATGTACATGTAGTTAAAATAATTTACCACATTTGTCCTTGCTCGGTATGTCTGCAAACTGTTTGTATGTCAGCTATTACCATCAGAAATTAACTGTCCATTAAAACAGATAAATACATCAAATGTCAAGGAATGTCATAGTAAACAAAACCGTACTGGAAGACATCCAGTTTAATCCAACCCAATACTATCATTTTAAATGTCATAGATCTTTTTAAGTCTTCATACTTACAGTCTTCCTCTTTGTCCTCACTTAAAATGACTTTATCAGGTCTGACATAAATGGACTTTTGATGAAACAGCTTCTGTTTGTTTTGGGCTAAGACATGGCTCAACTTGTTTAGAGTGGCTGGGGTAACGAAAACTACATTGTATAAAAAGTTTTGTTTACAACTAAAAGAATACCCTTAGTGCATTCAAATATTTGGGTTTCATTCATAGTGTTTATGCAAGCAAAAATTCATCAGTTTTTCTTAAGAGAATTTCTGTGATAAGATATTTACAATCATATTGCACTGGGAAAATCGTTGGGAAATATCCTAGTGAAATTTGTGTAGTGAAGAAATGAGAAAAAGAGAAAACGTAGTTGATTTACAACAACCAATGTCATATGAGATATGGGCAATATGTGAAATAGAAAATAGAAATCTTACATATGAAATAGTGCAAACAAAAAGAATTGAAATTGATTAATAATAATAATATAAAAAAATATTAACAGTAGTATATACAGTATATTAATGTGAGTCCAGTGAGGGGGACTGGTTAACATGATGACAATGATTTCATTTTCATATAAATAACAAAGAAAACCACTTTGACACAGAGTAAAAGTTTACCTGCGTTCATCCACAGTTGGCATCCGCTTTGCTGGCACGCCTCGGCACATGTGTAGTCACGTGTTCCTGCAGGAGAATCACCTCTTTGGTAAACTGATGAGGCACAGGACGTGTACTCCTTAACTGTGGCTGAAACCTGAGAAATATAAATTTAATCAACGCTGAATTTAAGTAAGCATTTATGTATGACCTTACACTAGTGTAAGGCAGAATTCCTTCTTCCTTACTCTAGTGTAAGGAAGAAATAGTATTTCTTCTTTATAGAAACATGACTATATACAGATTCAGTTGGATTAACCCAAAGAAAAGGTTGTACAAATGCAAATGTGTAATTCCAAAGTGGGACTGAGTAAAACCTAAAGACCATTATTTGATTAAGCTAAGTCTATGAAAGATTAATTATGTAAAAATAACACCAACATTTTTTTTAAAAGAACACACTTGAGTAGTTTCGAGTCAAGAGTCACCATGACAGGCAGCAACGACCTTCTGACCACAGCCTCTAACAGCTTCCTCTGCAATGGAGGTTTGAACAAGGACCACTCGGATTGCATGTCCCCAAACTCACCCGGGATCCATGAAAATTTTCTCCGGAGGTGTGAGTTGAAGAGCTCACAGACAGGGACCTCCACCAGACATTCCCAGTTCACCCTCACAACATGCTTGGGTTTATTAGGTCTATCCAGCAGTCTTCACCATCACTTGATCCAATTAGTGATCAGTTGACAGCTCTGCTCCTCTCTTCAATCAAGTGTCCAAGACATACAGCTGTAGATCGGATGATACAACAACAAAATCAATCATTGATCTTTGGCCAAAGGAGCAAGTACACTTATGAACATCCCTATGCTCAAACATAGTGTTCATTATGGACAATCCATGACTGGCACAGAAGTCCAATATCAAAACACCACTTGGGTTCAGATCGGGCAGGCTGTGCCTCCCAATAATGCCCCTCCAGGTTTCTCTGTCATTGCCTAGTTGGCGCCCTTTCCAGGGCACCGCCTGGAGTTAGGCTGGGTACTCCAAACTGACTGTTGGGTGCATACACACACCCAACAGTCAGAGACCTCACCGCAACATGTAGTCACATCGAGGCCATCTTCTCGTTCCCTGTGGTAAACTCCAACACAGTGATGCTCAGCCAGGGGCTTGTGAGTATCCCCACACCCGCCCGGCACCTCTCACCCTGGGCAACTCCGGAAAAGGCGAGAGTCCAGCCCCTTTCCAGGGGTATGGCTCTAGGATCAGTGCTAGCTTGGAGGTGAGCCCAACTATATCTAGTAGGTACCACTCCACCTCCCGCACCAGCGCTAGCTCCTTCCCCACCAGTAAGGTAATGTTCCACGTCCCTAGAACCAGTTTGCAATGCTGAGGATTGGCACGCCCAGGGCCCCGCCCCTGCCTGCTATCCAGCACATAATGCACCCAACCATGCTTCCTTTCCCTCTGGGTGGTGGGCCCACAGGGTGTCGGCTCCATGTATTTTCTTCGGGCCACCAGACACTTGCCGGCCCCTTCCTTCCCCAAGTCTGGCTCCGGGGGGCGATGACCCCATACTGGGCGAGGGACCAACATCCCGAGAACGCCGCTTCATCACAGTCTTCTCTGACAAAAGAAAAATCACAGGCATTTTTCAGCAGCTGCTAGAGGCTCTGGAGACGCATGTGTGCATTACCTGCTGAGAGGTCATTAATCAGGTCATTAAGTGACAGCTTCTGAGTGAGTTCTGCAGTAACACTGATGACAAGAGGGGTCAGTTAGACATTACTTTCCTATTGTTGAACACAGGTATGCTTTAATGAGCTTAACTTTTGAAAAACTTTGCTCAGCAGAGGAATCTGACTGTTTTAATGATAATAACATAAAAGCGTGCCTGTGCTCCTGTGCTGCTGTGCTGCGTTTGCCCATAGTGGCGGCGCTGGCTGTTGTCACTATGAGATTGTGGAAATATTTGATGATCAGCAGATGGATTTATTAATGATTCAGCTGTAGAAATCCTGCTAAAATCACATTTTTCCTATTATAAAGTCCTGTAGTTGGTTTGTTTTCAATCACACGACAAATGAACCGCAACAGGGTTCACTTGGAAGCGGACCGAAACCCCTCTTTTCAAGTGGACCAAAGTTTGATTGAGCTTTCACACCACCCCAAACGGACCGGACTATCTGAGGAAACAAGCTCTGGTCCATTTAAGCAGGCCAAACAGTTCAAGTGAATGCGACCTTAGACCCAAGACCTAAGACTTGTGTTGGTGTGGACTAATCAGGGAGACCAGATGAGAACGTGTGGAATTCAGACATGGGGGGATAAGGGTGGGCATGGTCAGGAGGCAACAATGTGCATGACCTGAATGACATAATTGAGGTCAGCAACAGTGAAACACTCAATGCTGAAATGAATTGTTTTTATTTATGATGTCAACTTTATGTCATTAGGCAAAAGAAACAAAATGTGTTGTACAACGTATGTAGCAGTGTCTAAATCATTAACCATTACAAACAATTCTGGATAATTATTTCGAAAAATTTAGCAGTGCTCTGCAATACACAAAACCTTTCAATTCAGCATTTTTCAAAGTTATTCAGTCACCAATGTCATGATTTGAGGTTTTGATTATATTGTGGACTTTGTTTTGGGCAGTTTCTCATGTTCTGTTTCCTTTTTTATTTTATATTTTCAATCCTCCTGTGTCATGTCTGGTTTTACCACCTGTCTTTGTGTGTTTCCCTGATCAATTTTACCTGTCTTGTATTAGACAGGTTTGTCCCCCTTGTTAGTCTTCTCTGCACACCTGTTTCTGTTTGGACTGCACTTGTATAACGCTTTATAAGTGCTTTCACGCTATGTGTCAGATTCACCCATTCAAGGCTACCATACATGGTACCATCTGTTACCCAGTGGCCAATCACATGCACTCACATGCCGATGACACAGCATTGGGAGCAATTCGGGGTTCAGTATCCTGCCCAAGGATACTTTGACATGTGGACTGGTGGAGCTGGGGATCGAACGGCTGACCTTGCGATTAGAGGAAGACCTGCTCTACCTCTGAGCCACAGCTGCGCTGTTTGTCATTGTCTTGATCAGTTTCCTGTGTGTATATATACTTGTGTGTTTCTCTTTGTCCCTTGTCAGTTCCTCTGTTTACTCTACTGTTATCCCTGCTGCTGGTAACCTTGCCGCCATCCTCCATGTTTCCTCATGTCTTCATCTGCATTCTTCTAGTGATCCTGGTTTGTTTCAATTTGGTTTTTGATTCCTATTTTGTTTGTACTTTGTTTTTTTTTTTTTTTTTTTTTTTTTTTTTGGTACCTTTTGTATTTTGAACTTTTTCTTGGATATTAATTAGCATTAAAGGGACATTCTGATATTTTCAACCTTGGCCATAACATGTATGGATGGGTGAATAATTTGTACTTACCATGGGTCTTGGAATCGCTCCAGCAGATCAGCTAAGCTGGGAGCATCTTCAACAGGTTTAACGCAATCCTTTGGGGCAACTGATTATGGCGAACTTTCGTCCATCAAAAGTGCTTATTAATCTTTGTCATGCTCATATTGTTATACTAACAGTCTGATATGGTAGTGACCGACAGTAACCTTTGTGTTGACCTGGAAACAGTCTCGGTCAAGTTGTAGTCCCGCAGTGAAATGTCACGTGACTGCTGCGTTCTTTAAGACTGCATATGTTGTGATGAGCTGAAGACGAACTCTCACAGTCTGTTACCAACCTTGAGAGGAAGTCAGCTGAGGACTTGTTACTGTTGGTTGTGGAGCGAACCTTGTTACGCCTTCTGCTATGTATGACCTCACTGTCACTGTCTTTGGCTTTAAAGTGATAATCCCTGTCTTGGTAGTGCCAGGTCAGACTGATGACATGGTCCAGGGCAGCAATGCCATTTAATGGCTTATTTCACAGATGAAAGTGAAGGTCAACAGCAGAACCACTGTTAACGACATGAAAGGTATCCCAAACGATGACCTGTCTCATTTGATGTTTTTACTGTCCAACTCAGAAACTTCTGAAGTTGAAACAATGACAACCAGAATCGTTACAGCTAAACTTAAGAGATGTGTCACCTTATAGCCTATGTCTGAACATTTAGAGTGAGCTAAGCTGCCAGTTTCTGATGCTTCTGTATTTGGGAGAACAGTTGTCATTGAGCCCACCACTTCCAGATCCAGACCTGCTCAAATCTTGGTGGGGAGAGTCATCGCTACATTAAGGGAAGATGGTTGGGTCCCTGTCAAAATAGTGAATCCAACAGAAAAACTACTAACCCTTAAGAGAAATGCGAAAATTGCTAATATGTGACCATGTCTCTCTATGTCTCTCTTACCTGAACCGGTTCCCATTCAGTCCAATGTGTAGTTAACTCAAGACCCATCTCATGCACCGAGATCAGATGAGGAGATGAAAAATGTTCTAGTTGCCATGGGCTTGCGAGACTTTGACATCTCATCTTGTGAAGTTTCCCCTGAGTGGAAAGATAAACTGTTTAAAATCATCTAACAGTACATCTTCTCAAAGCACAAAATGGACTGTGGTGACGCAAAAGACTTTGTGCATAGGATCTGCCTGGCAGATGACAAACCCGAGTCCCACCATGCCTTTATGACAAGCTGCGGACAGCTTTGGATGAGATGGAAGAACTAGGGATAACCCGTAAGTCTCAGAGCGAATACTCTTCTCCCTTTGTCCTAGCTGTCAAGCCGTCAGGTGACCTTCGCATCTGCAATGACTTCAAATGGTTAAACACCAGAACGGTGAAAGATGCGAACTCATTACCCCATCACACAGATGCTGTTGCTGCTCTTGGAGGTAATGTGGTCTTTTCTACCATGGACCTTAAGTCAGGCTTTTACAATGTCAGTCTACACAAAGATGAAAAAAGTACACTGCATTCTCCTCACCATTCGGTCTCCATGAGTATAACTGAATGCCTCAGGGCTTGACCAACAGCCCCGCCACACTCGTGCGAATGATGATGAACATCTTTGGTGACAAGAACTTCACAAATCTGTTGTGCTACCTTAATGATCTTATGGTCTTCGCTCCCCCTGAACAGCATGCACTTGAGCTTGCGAACAGTGTCACGTTAGCCCACCCAGATTTTAAAACTCTGTTCATGCTTGCTGTGGATGCCTCTTTTGATGGAATCGATGCTGTTCTTTCACAGTTGCCTACTGGTGAAAAGACCGCCAGAGCCTTGGGATTAGTGGAGCCAGAGTCAACAGATGAGAGTAGTAGGTGGACCGGGCTGGTGAGAGCAGCTTTGTACTGTTGGAGGTAATCAGTGGAGGCTTGAAGATGAACTGTTAAACTGGGTTTTTTGTTTCATAGTCTTTCAAGCTGGTACTTACTGGATTTCATTTGGTGTGTGTGTGTGTGTGTGGGGGGGGCTTTGGCTCAGAGGTAGAGCAGGTCGTCTTCTAATCAGAAGGTCAAGCTGTTCGATCCCCGGGCAACATGTCGAAGTATCCTTGGGCAACATACTGAACCCCAAATTGCTCCCGATGCCGCATCATTGGAGTGTGCATGCGTACGAATGATTACTGAGTAACAGGTGGCACCTTGTACAGTAGCCTCTGCCACCAGTGTGTGAATGTGTGTATGAATGGGTGAATGTGACATGTAGCGTGAAAGCGATTTGAGTGGTCAAAAAGATTATTTCCATTTACCATTTCTCCCATGTTCTCTTGTTGTGATTATGCATGGCCTTCACACACAAATTAGAACACAGCACATCTGTAGACATAAACACGAAATCTTTGATTTTAAAATATTTTATTTCATAAACAATATCTAAATTCAACATGGTTGGTCACATACACAGCTAGATTAGAAAATGCTTGAATTAGAATAAGAGAAAACAATAACTGGGCATTCCTATCTGCTTGTCGAGTAGCAGCTTAAGACGTGAGCTCATGTGTGAAGATGATGAATATCTATAGAGTTGGTGGTTAGAAAACTGCTACACATGGAAGATGCAGGTTCAAGCCCTTGGCCTGCCAAAGTGTCTCTGAGAGAGACACAGAATTCATTCAAGCTGCAGCGATAAGATCTGAAGCTGAGCTTGTCCTTTGACGTGTGTAAGGAAGGGAGTAACTTTTTTTTCTGGAAATCATTACACAGTTATCACAGACAGCTCAGACATAGATATATAATGTGTGTCATCTGCTACAGTTTCTTTGATTCAAATCACAGAGACAGACAGATCAATGCTCGGCACCTTTATCCATCTCATCTCTCTCTGTCTTATCATGGTCTGGTTACAATGGAAAAAATATTTTGTTTAAATTAGAGGAGGGAGGTAAGCCATCAGTATCTCATAAATAGACATAAATAAATACATTTAAATACTGAAAAGACAACATTATGGTCGATGGGGTAAATCAAGCTAGAAAAGACTCACATTGTCCCCCCATCTATAGATAGGGTTTGATAGTTCTCTACATGTTGGAAGACCTTCACCTATGTGGCTAGTCTATCATAAATGATCTCTAATATATAACCAAATATTGAGAATATTGTGCAAGATCCAAGACACTTTTTGTGCAAAGAATGTGTGCTTCTCTACTATAAAAGCTTGTACAGGTGTTTTTAGTTTAAAGTTTTAGAAAAGTTTCCCACAATAGAACAACACTAGAACAACACTAAGAAGGCATTTGCTGTATATAATACCTTTCACCGTAGATCATAATTCAATTAGAAATGCTTTATGTTAAAGAATACACCAAAATGCACACGTCACAAAAGCCATTCACGTAATTTTAAAAAGAAAAAAATGTACGGGCCATGGACTGTACTTTCCAGGAGAAAATATTGAACTGGCTACTCTGGTGTTCCCCCCAGAACATTCTCTTTTCTGTACATCCATCCACTCGTCCATTTATCCCTTGTTTCTGACCCACGGGTGAAGCTACAGTTGGTGAGGAATGACTGAGGGTTGGTGAGCTGTGCTTCACCATGCTGTGCCTGAGACAAACAGTGCAATTGCTACTGTGTTCTTCGTCCCCTGGGCTACTGGTGCTGCTACTATACAGTAAGTACGGTACCACTCCAGAGGAGGCTGTGATGTGTGTTTGTGTGTGTGTATGTGTGTGTCTGTGTGTGTTTGTATGTGTGTGTGTAAGCAAGCAAGCGAGCAAGTGAGTGAGTGAGTGTGTGAATGTGTGATACAAATGTTGTCTAGGCAGTGATTAACTTGGGTCTCGCTGCAACCAGTCAAACTGTAAACAGGACTTTCAGTCTTCAGTTTTCATAAGGGGATAAATCAGAAATGAAGTTTGACCCCCATGTAGTTCATTGTTTGACTTCACAGCAAAAACATATTCTTGTATTGTCCGTACATTTCCTTTGTTTTCTTTATATTTTCGACTAAGACAGTGGCAGTCTGGGTATCCAGAAGCTTTTTTTTTCGTTCTTCTCCAGTTGCTGATAAATCAGTAGTTATGAGGTAATCAAGGAGTAGATCATACTGAAACACAAGAAGAACAAACAGGGAATCAGGAAATGTTAGCTGAGTAAACACTTTGCTTACAGGATAGGCGGGCAGAAGATGACAGAGTGAAAATAAAACATGTCAAATAATCTAATGGCCTGCTTGAAGCATTCACAAGCTTTTGAGCAATTTGTGTGAGTGTCTGTGTGTGTGTGTGTGTGTGTGTGTGTGTGTGTGTGATCTAACATTTCATTGATCCATAGTTAGTATTCTTGCTGATTCACCAATACTGCTGTCTCAACTGCTTGCAGATTTAATGGAAAGTCTTTTAATGTTCTTAGAAGTTTTAAATCTCAGAAGTGGACTTATTTTTCTTAGTTGCAGACAGCTAACTTTTATATGTGATGTCCCTTTAAAGAATTTCCGTCATGATTATTATACGTCTGCATTATTCAGAGGAATGCTGCTTCTCCATCATAATCAGCCCTGCATTAAAACAACATTCGGGCTCGCTACATTGGTGGCGGTGTGTTGTCAAGTGCCAGTGAGACAATGACATACAATCCAGGAAGTCCAATTAAGTAATAAATAAGTCCATGAGTTTGGAGGTGTAGCAGACATCGAAACACCGTAGAATGATTTATTAAATTCTGACATAGGACTTTGCAACTCTGGAAAGTTTTTACAGTAGCAACAATTTGATCTTATCAAGATAAACAGTGGAAATACAGTGTTCACAGTACAAAATTATCTGCCATGTAAACGCCTTTGCCTATATTTGATTCCAGCTTAAGTCAGTTGAAGTGCAGCTTCAGAATGTATGCAGATCAACACAGCGTGAAAAAACGGCAGCTCCCACATTTACTTTGATGAGTCCACTTTGTTGACACAGGGTGGTCTTGCAAAATAAACCAGTGACACTGGGCTGCAATTGCACATTTCAGAGCTTCAAGGGCCCTGATACACTAAGCTGATGGTTGCTCTGTTGGCCTTTGTCTTCTTTTTTTTTTTTTTTTTTTTTTTTTGTCTTGCGCACGTTGTGTTGTTATTGTGCAAATTGACTAACTGGCATCTTGAATCCATCATGTGAGTCTTCTGATTTCTGTTTTGAGTAATGATTACAGACTACCGCCACCTGTTGGTGTGGAGAGTTATTTTCTCTCATGCAGGTGCAGACGTTCTTGCTCATAGTACTGTCAACCACTATGTACTCCTTACTCATGGTACTGTAAACCACTGTACACTCCCTACTTATAGTACACCACTGTACACTCCTTACTTATGTCATTGTGAAGCGTTGTGCACTCCTTATTCATTACTCTCAGAACTGTAAACCACTCCGTACACATGTTGTAAATCAATGTGTACTCTTTACTCATAATACTTTAAACCAATGCATGCTCTTCACTCTGTTCACTGTAAACCACTTTGCACTTCTTAGTCAGAGTACTGTAAACCACTGTGCATTGGTTTGGCATCTGATTAGCCTTCAAACTAATACAGCTACAGTTCAAAACTGCATTTCTGGATTGTATTTCATGATGTAACACAACCCCATCAACTCAGCCCTTTCCATTTGTCCTTCACAACATTTTGTTTTTGATGTGCTTTTTTCTATTATTCTTTAATTTTCCTTGTAATCATAGTGGCCACTTTAACATCTAGACAGAGAAGCAACAAAAGGTTTTAATATTTGAACCCTAGCGCTATTAGCACAGGTGAACCCCTACTGGACCCTTTGGGTTATACTCCTCTCATCCTGAGCACACATTTGCACACTAAAAAAAAGCATAAATCTAGCCGGCTAATCAGGATGTGCCTCGCCAAATTCATGCAAACCCCACAGTATGGAAGAAGCACTTGCAAAGGCATTTCACAAGGTTTTTTTTTTTTTTTTGATATGACCACACCATCATCAAAGCACACATACACCTGTTAAGTGCATCCTATGGGGGCTGCGTCTTCAACATAACATGCCAACACACAAAATGGGTAGAGCAAATGCAACTTTGAAACCCCGACCCCTTCATGGGGTGGAAGACAAAAAGCTCTTGACCTGAACAAACTCCATATGTTCTTGGGAAAAGAGGAGGGACTTTGTCTAAGAGAAGCCCCACTGTGGTCACCATTAAGCAACAAGCAACTATGATGCACAAATAGGGTGGTTGGTTCCCACACTTTCTTAGCCAATGTCACAACTAAATGACAACTCCTTCAGAGAGGAGTGCTCCAGAGGCCTGAATGGAATCTTCACTAAGGCCGCACACCCCAGGAGACAGGTCCCATCACGGGAAAGAGGCACGCTTCACAAGAACCCCCTGCAAAAACCATTGCATGAGAGGTTGGGCAAAGACTAGTCTTTCACTAAAACCCCTATAGCAGGAAGAGATGGCTTTAGCTTACACTTTAATAGTTGAATGCGACAGCTCTCTAACCATCAAACACTGCAAAATGGAAAGAATAAAGCCAACTGCACATAACATGGAGATCCAGGTGGGACCCATTCACTTCCCCTTCTGCCAGCCCTATAACCGCACTCGTGCACCTCACACCTGAAACACAGTGGCTGCATGAGCAGTGTGCGACGGCAACCTCACCGAACTGCAGCATGTTTTGCACTTGTGGCAATGTTGCTGCTTTGACACTTCTACAGGACTGCCTGCTGCTATGGATGCCATATTTCCACATTTATAAGCACAAATTCCAGTAATTTCTGCAAGCTCCCACATTGTCAACAACACGGTCCTGCAAATATTTCACAATAAAATGCCTTGTGTAAACAAAAGAAGAGATTCTGTCAATGAAAACGTTGTCAGGCGACTTTTATTTTGAAATGGGAGCAGGTAAGTTTGACTAAAACATACATCTTTGTACTCCCTCAACTTTTAAACTGAAGTAAGAGAAGATATAGAGTCAACAGAATTATCAAAACATAATTTTCACTGTCTATTTGTCACGCACTGCTCACTCACTGCTTTTTTTTTTTTTTTCGTGCTATCCAGATGCCCTGTATAGGTGTTTTATGACAAGACTAGATCATCACACAGCGTATGGCATTTATAAATGCACACAGCACTTTGAAGCCACGTGTAAACTATCATTAATTCCACGTCATCTTTCTCCTGCACTGGAGCGGGAGGGTGGGGGTATATTTTTCTAGCACAGTCATGAAAGCCTCATCTGAAGTCCCGTTCGGGATGGTGGAACCAGGAAGTAAGGAAGAAGAGGGAAATGCTCTTGAGGAACGTAATATGTTTAATAAACATTTCCATATTACCAGCATTAACATCAACACTAAGACATTGCAACTTTGTCACCGCTCACCGCGGCATGAGGGGGGCAATGATGGGGTGTCTCTGAAGAGGCAGCTGGAAATGGGGGCTGCCATAGCTGTGTACCACTGTCTCTTTTTCTTTCAACCCATGACAACACTTCATCGCTTCTCCTTTCTGTGGATGGGTGAGCGGCCAATGGGACTGCTGTCTTTCCTCTTCTAGCT
This sequence comes from Plectropomus leopardus, assembly GCF_008729295.1. Taxonomy (NCBI): domain Eukaryota; kingdom Metazoa; phylum Chordata; class Actinopteri; order Perciformes; family Serranidae; genus Plectropomus; species Plectropomus leopardus. The sequence goes on along the minus strand of NC_056478.1, from coordinate 31,761,070 downwards.
GTTTGGAGTGTTAAGTGACTGTGTAGACCAACACAAAAAGCCTTTCTGTAATGGTGATACTAACAGAGATCCCTGCAGTGCCTCTGGGGTTTCTACCATTTTTTTTTTTTTACACATTAAAGGTTTTATTGAGCAGGGTGGGGGGGTTTATCCACTGTGAGGGTCTGAGGATAGAGGGATGTTGTATGCTGTAAAGCCGTCTGAGGCAAATTGTGATTTGTGATAATGGGCTTTATAAATTCAATTGACTTGACTTTTAGGGGGAGTAAATCTCTGCCACACATGGTGAGAGCCTGTGGCAGACATCACACATCCTGCTGCAGCAAAACCTTGAATCAGATTATGGCCCTGCTGGTCCAAAATGCCAATCTGACACCCTGATGACAGGGGACATTTAGCTGAGGGGAAACTAGGAATTGCCCAACACATCTCTAACAGCAGCTGCAGCAAGCTGGACTCCCAAAACATTTAGTCAAAATATCCAGCGTCTCTCTGTCACACAGCAGCCGTGGTCAAAGGCTCCTTGCTCTCTGACTGTCGATGGAGGAGGGGATAAACTTCTTGAGCTCCTGCTCACTCTCATGGCGGCAAAGCATCACACTGAAGTATCTGAGGTGATCCCACCACTGCTGGTGTTTCAACTCAGGCAACACCAATTAGGCCTCACAGGCTGGTGGCTGCTTTTCATTGCTCTCAGCATGGACTGCACTGAGGCACTGATGAGGTTCATGAAGTAGCAACTCAATCCACAAGGGAATTTGCAGTTTGTTGTCTGTGAAGAGAAAAAGAACGACAACGGCAACCCGCCTTCCTTTATATTGTGGGGTCTGTATGTATTCGGGCAGGCACATCCTGATTGGCCAGCTACATTTATGTTTTTCTTAGTGTACGAATGCGTGCTCAAGATTACAGGAGTATTATCCAAAGAGTCCAGTAGAGAGTGGAGCATGTGTGAGAAAGAACAGCCTATTTTACAGAATACAATGGAAGGTGGCCTTCAAGTGCTCAGAAAGATTTCCAAGCTTTCAAAGTCAAGCGAAATTCAGCTTTATAGGAAAATTATGGGTGACATAAACTGCCTCTTTTTTCAATCAATCAAACAAAGTTTTCAAAGAGTTTCATTTAAATATTGCAGTGTCTCTATAAGCAGTTGAATCAGGTGTAAATCACAGGAACACAGAAACTTACATGTACACGATATCGCCTTTTCACTGTTGCTAATTACATTATGGTTCTATGTGTCTTAATTTTATATCGATTTGGATTTTCATGTGGAAGTAAATCTGCTCCATCTGATTTTGAAATTAAAAAGCCATTGAATTTCTAGCACTGAATACGCACTCAAATTATTACTTCTGAATTTTTTTTTTTTCCCTCTGAATTCAATTCGTCAAATTTTCGATAACTCGTTTTCAATAAATCAAAATTCACATAATATATACTCAAGTTGCTCAAATTTGAGTGACCAAATTCAGAGGCCAAAATACGAGGTATAAAATTCGATCCGGGGCAAAGCAATCAATTTTCGATTAAGTCAAGCCAACATCCAGCCAGTCAAGGTGGGCTGTCAGCTCATGGTTGCAGCTGTCAACAAGCACAAACGATGGTGTTTCAGTGAGGGTATTCGCTCTTGTATTTGTATGGTTTGTATTTGAAAAATTCAGTAATAGACAATAAATGATGCCTACGAATAAACAAATTGAACAAAATCTCTGCAGAACTTTAAAGAAGTAGTGTTTGGTATGTTAGCATTTTCTAATGTTCTAATAATGACCATTGTTTGTTGTCCCTAACAACCATACAGTTGTGAGGCTGAGATTATGTGAAGTAAACAGGTAGTCTCATTGGTTTATTTATTTACCACAGTTTCTGTTATCAAACTTCTGCAGTGCCAAAAAAAGCACATGCTAACAATTGTTGTTTTGCAGCTGTACATTAGTTGTCATACCAAAAATATTTATCTGGCTGGCGATTATGTATCTGTCAGTGCACAGGCTGCAGTTGATGGACAACGATGTTGTGCCTGTCACAGCTTTGGTTACTGTCATGTATTGAAACGGCACAATACATCTGGTGAAAATACTGTCTGATCACAAATCTAATTATCTCTGCTCTTTCCACAGGCCCAACATCACCACCGAGATAAAGGCTTGCTTTTGCATCGGGTATCAAATCTCCCACCATAAAGTTTTGACTGATATTCTTGTCTCATTTTTAACATATTCTGTTTATATTTAACACACTTTGTAGCATGATGCACATATTTGTACCTAATCTTATTTTTTGATTTTGTTTCTTTTATAGTAGTATAATGCACATTTTTAAAATACTTTTTATTTTAGAATTGTTATTTTCTTTATATAGTTTTATAGTATATTACATAAAGCATGAGAGCAACACTTAAAAGTGTAAAAATTTCCCCCTAGAGATCAATGAATTACATTTAAATCTGCCATATGTAACACATATATATTCTACACACCTACTTAGTTTTTTAGTCATCTACCAAATTAAACTTGAATACATATCCAAAGTGTCATTATTTACATTTTCATAAGCTTCGTAGGTATTACTTTTGAGACACTGCATGTCAAGTATTGACTGAATCCAAATACTACAAATGCATGTCTTTTTATTGTGTAAACTGGTTAAAATAAGTATTGTGATAACATTGTTAATGTATTGTTTGATTTATGCAAGTCCAAACAAGTAACTTTAGAGAACAAATCTGATTCTAAAATAAATAATGATGGGGTGCCTGGTGGATCAGTGGATAGAGCGGTGTCCTATGTGCACAGGTTTGATTCTAGCCTCGGTCCTTTGCTGCATGTCGCCCCCTCTCCGTCTCCCCCTTTCACACTCAAACTGTCCTGTCGATTAAAGGTAATAAAAGCCCCAAAAATATTTAAAAAATAAATAAATAATGACGTTACATACATTTTAAAACAATATGGAGATATAAAAGCAAATAAAAAATATACAGCATATTATACAGTACTTTACATGTAACAAGGGTAACGGCAACTACTCTCTCCAAGGAATTAAACCCTTGTATTGTCCGCGAGGATGTGGACAACAGTAAAGAACTGACCAGACCCAGCAGCCTGGTAAGACCACAGGTGACCTCGACCCAGAGTCCCCCACTGCCATGTAACAAACTGTATGCTGCATGGTGAAACTGTCCGTTGTCTTCCCCGCCATCTGTATGGTCGGCTACGGACTGTATGTAATTCCAGATGACCCCCCCCACTAAAGCTGCCTCCTGTAAGGTCACGGTCCTCAGGGGTTTGGACCACACGATACCGTCTGCCTTGTCCTCCATGTTCCCTGCCTGATACATCCAGCACACAGCTGGTTCCCTCCTCTAACTGCCCGTTTGCTTGTAGACTTGACTTGAATTGATATTTTAATTTTTTAAAACATGAATTTTTGATTCTGACTTTGTGAACAATGAAAAGTAAAGGTGAAAATTAGTTTTTAATTTTGAAGAAATTCATTTAGAAACAAAAGCATTATAATATGTAATATTCGTTACTAAAAATTCAATGGCATTTTAATTTCAAAATCAGACAGATTTATTTTATACTTTTCATAAATTATAAAAAAAAAACAAAAAAAAAAAACAACAACAATCATTCCTTCTGGGCATGACTATGCTGTTGTTGTTTTTCTTCCATTTCTATAAACACTGCTGCTGTAGGAAAGTTGCTACTGAATGCAAAAGAAAAAGCAAAAGCTGATGATCATGTAAAGCAATGAGCATGTATAAAACAAGCTGTAAAGCATACATCTCTGCAAAGCAACAAAGTGATTTCACCTTTTTATCATTAAGTTAATCATTGACAGAGATGAGATATTGCTCCATTGTGGTCAACATATATTTTTTTGACTGAAGACAGTATTTGTGATGTTTACCTGAAAAAGAGAATAATTAAGGATTGCATGAAACAACAAACAGACCAGAATCACTGATTGGGAATTCAACACTTGTCTCACTGAGCTGTGACTTGACAGGAACAGAACAGCAGCTCGCTGACAGTAACTAAAAACTCCAAATGTTTGTTTTCATCCCAGAGGCCTTTTCGAGCTCCTAACACCTCACTTAGTCTCTGCTGGTGAGAAGACTCCAAATTCAATGTGTTGATCAGCAGTATCCATAGAAACAGACAGAGACTCAGAGATGACCTCCTCCCATTAAAGCCCCTGAAACCTGGCTTCATCATTAGTAGATGGACTTGTATCTCTTCTAAATACAGCTTCTTTACTTTCACAGCCTAATAAGACATTAACTAAGCATAATGTGTAATATACATGATTATTTTTGTGCTTTTGCCTATAATTTATTTTAAATTTAAAAATTGTTATTATTCTTTTTTAAATTAGTTGTAGCTATGAGGTTTTTCCAAAATAATTACTTTTCAAAGTCTTATTGTGAAGAATTCCCGCTGTTTCCTCTGAGTGCGGCTGTCTCACTGCATGCTCCTGCTCCAGCTGTGAATTCGATATAAACTGTCCGGATGTGCAGGGCGTACGTAACACACAGCCATGGAGAAGGTGAGTCATGTGATCTGAGTTACCATCTCAAACACACTGACCTGATACATTGTTGCCAATGTAATTCCATTTATTACTTTTCTTTTGCTATTGAAATTGAGACATCCATTTTCTTCCGCTTATCCGGGGTCGGGTTGCGGGGGCAGCAGCCTAAGCAGGAAAGCCCAGACTTCCCTCTCCCCGACTACTTCGTCCAGCTCTTCCCGGGGGACCCCGAGGCATTCCCAGGCCAGCTGTGAGACGTAGTCTCTCCAGCGTGTCCTGGGTCTTCCCGGGGTCTCCTACCGGTGGGATGTGCCCTGAAAACCTCACCAGGGAGGCGTCCTGGAGGCGTCCTAATTAGATGCCCGAGCCAACCTCATCTGGCTCTTCTCAACGCGGAGGAGCAGCGGCTCTACTCCGAGCTCCTCCCGGATGCCGAGCTTCTCACCCTATCTCTAAGGGAGAGCCCAGCCACCCTACGGAGGAAACTCATCTCGGCCGCTTGTACCCGCGATCTTGTTCTTTCGGTCACTACCCAAAGCTCGTGACCATAGGTGAGGGTAGGAACGAAGATCGACCGGTAAATCGAGAGCTTTGCCTTTCGGCTCAGCTCCCTCTTCACCACGACAGACCGGTGCAGAGTCCGCATTACTGCAGACGCTGCACCGATCCGCCTGTCGATCTCCCGTTCCATCCTTCCCTCACTCATGAACAAGACCCCGAGGTACTTAAACTCCTCCACTTGGGGCAGGACTCATCCCCGATCCAGAGGGGGCACGTTCAGTTAGTTGATATTAACAATTGTCTATCACAGCCATTATCGCCTAATTATTGCCTGTTAATACCTTGTTTCTTGCCTTAATTAATGATAATTTCTTTTAATGTTGATGTAATTTATTTGTACATTTAGGGTACATTTATGGTGGATGCCCTTTGCTTTCATCCCTTTATTTCTATTGCCTATCACAAACCATACATGACAATAAGACATTGTCAACGCCTGTGCTTTGACCCCCTGCTGTCATTAATTATTCAATACAAACTCTGAACTTTACAACCTGGACTCAGCATGTTTGTTCTTATGTCAAGTCAGTGAGTGGGATTCAGATAATCCAGCGAAAAACACAAATTGCTCTCACTTATGTAATCTTTTCATGCTCTCTATTGCTTTGTATGGCTGTGTTTTTTCGTCATAGTGTTGCAAGAAAAAAGTGCAATATAATATAGAATATAATTCAACGAATTATATCATATATAATATTGCACTTTTTTCTTGCACCATGAGTTGGGTCAGTCTCACAGTTGGAGACCTCCCTTCTGTGTAAAACTGGTTGCATATGAAAGATGTACAGATGATTACTGTAGAGCACTCCCTGGTGCAAATTCATCTCTGCCTCTTTTATTCTGTAAGATATCTAATTGACTAAACAGTAGAGGTTATAATTATATTATTGCATCAGTATTTGAGAATGCCAACTATGAGCTAAGTGATTACATCAACATGCTGACATTCCCACAGTGATAATGCTTGCATACTGATGTTTAGATGAAATAATGTTTACCATTAATGTTTTGTCTGTAAGCTCTAAAATTACAGCTGCGGCTGATGGGGATGTTTGCATGTATTTGGTCATAAACCAAAGTATTATTATTATTATTATACAAAGTAAAATTTTGACTTGATGGTGATGCTAGAGGAAAAGTAAGTGGATTACTGAAGTTATTGCAATTCATTCGGAGGAAAACATGAATGTATGTACCAAAGTTTAAAGTAGTGCTTCCAGTGGTTGTTCAGATTTTCTCTGCTTGGACAAAAGTGGTGAAGCAACAGACTGACCGGAATTGCTAGTTCATCCAAATGTTGAAGGTCTTGATTCAGAACAATGGATTTGTTAAACTGAAATATTGATTGCATGAAAGTTTAACGAAATTATTCAAACCACTGAGATTGATCATTCCTGATTGTTTCGCCAGAGAATTCTCACCACTCTATTGGGCTTCTCTGAACTACGAAACACACAGCCTACTCCTAATCTACAGTGGAGTTGACAGTAACTTTAGGAAAGCTTTTTTGCCATATTAATGTTAGCTGATATAATCTACCCATACACACCCAAAGGTGTTTGTTCTTTTTGTCAGCTAATGCGACAGACCTACAACATGGACATCGTAATAAGAGAATCTCGAGTTTCCAAACTGTGCTCCTGTAATGATGTTTTATGTTTTATCAGCCGACCCAAATGCTGTTAAACAGCAACCTAGAAATGCCAACGGTGGCGTAATTTTCAAGTCTAATCTGGTCCACTGGCAAACACATACAATTCAATGAACATTGTGATACAAGCAAAAACAATGCATGAACATATTTGCTTCTGCTTCACTGAAAACTGAATTGTGTTTCCATGATCACATATTGGTCCACAGTACAGCAGCTGTACCAGTGAACAACATTATATTCATAACATATGAATGTCCTGACAAGGTGACTAATCCCTAATAGATAAGGATCATGTTAGAATTGCGCAGATTTCCATGGTGATTATTTCTGTTCCTTAATTAAGGATTTATGTTATAACTCCCTGCTTGTAAAAAAAAATTAAAATAAAAAAAAAAAAAAAAAAACCCACATATATATATATATGTGTGTGTGTGTGTGTGTGTGTGTGTGTGTGTATCCTTTCCTTTATTTGGTTTCCCAAAAGCTTTGTGCGTGTGTGTGTGTGTGTGTGTGTGTTAGCAAATACAATACAGTAAGGAAAATGTCCAAGAACATGGGAAGAACAAGTACAAAACATTTTTTGCCCGTACACATACAGCAGGATAACACAGAGGTTGCCGCATATAACAACATGCTAAGGACCATTGTTTTAGACCATAGGGATTAGACAGGACACCTGTATTTGTCATGTATTTGTAACTGGAGTGCATCACATGTGACAGAAACAAGTTCAGGAGGAGAATTGGGGGAAAAAAGGCAAGAGGTTGGAGAGAAAGACAAGCATGGCTTTCAGTATAATCCATGTGTCTGTTATGGCATGCAAAATTTCATCATGTGAATGTATGAAATTGTGTGCTTGTGTTTTTCTATGTGTATGTTGATATGTGCAGTGAAACATATTGTGAAGGTGTGAAGGGATAGTTTAGGCTACTGATGCAAGTCAGTGGAGTGAGTGTGGTTTTGGGGAGCTGTGAGGAAGGGTCAGTGTCACAAGAAAACAGAAACCATTCTTATGAAGCAGGTTTCAGGCCACACCACTTCCAATTCAACCAGTTCTATGCATACTGTTTATATCCAGTTGCCGATTAATATTGGCTCACTGTATATACTGATCATCACCATCTAAGTTGTTGCTTCTTAGCCATGGACTGTCATTAGAATGACCTGGTTAGCCCAACATTGATTGTAAGATCCCAATTGAGCACACTACAAATGATACTGATTTTCTTCAACCTGGGAGTTTCTCCAAAAAGCTTTAACTACTATAATAAATAGAACAAATGTGCGAATCTGGAGTGAAAAGATGTAAATATTATAGTATGTTTAGAATAACCGCCCACCTGAGGCGTCTCCACAAATACAATGGCCAGTCATCTAGAAAGTTTGACTTCATGTTGCAGTAATATAGAGGTACATTCATTCTAGAGGTATCTAAATTGTTTGGTTGACCCAATTTAAGAGAAACTCTGGTATTTTTTAACCTGGCCCCTATTTTCCAGTGTTTTTAATTAATTAATTAATTTATTTATTTTAAAGTGAGTAATGGTGACTAACAGGAAACTAATTTCAGAAATCGATATTGGTCCAGTATTGAAAGAATGTGCCGCAGCCAGTAGCAGCGAAATAAACCTCAGTGCAACCACTCAGGGCAAATATGCCTCTTCAATTTGAGTTATTTAACATTATGGAAAGGAACCTACTTAGAAGTCAAACATTTTTCCATTTTTCCATTCGCCTGTTCTCGTCAGTTTTAAGACGAAAGATGAATGGTTCAGAGTTTCCCTTGTCCGGACGCTGGTAGGGGGCCCCCCCGGAGCCAGGCCTGGGAGTGGGGCTTAATGGCAAGCGCCTGGTGACCCATGGGGCCCGGCCGGGCACAGCCCGAAGAGGTGATGTGGGACCTCCTTCCCATGGGCCCACCACCCGTAGGAGGGGCCAAAGGGGTCGGGTGCCGTGTGAGTTGGGCGGCAGCCGAAGGCAGGGACCTTGGCGGTCCGATCCTCGGCTGCAGAAGCTAGCTCTTGGGATGTGGAACGTCACCTCTCTGGTGGGGAAGGAGCCTGAGCTGGTGCGCGAGATTGAGAAGTTCTAACTAGATATAGTCGGCCTCACCTCGACACACAGCATGGCCTCCAGAACCAGTCTTCTCGAGAGGGGGTTGACTCTCTTCCACTCTGGAGTTGCCACTGGTGAGAGGTGCCGGGCAGGGGTGGCAATACTTATTGCCCCCTGGCTCTGTGCCTGTACGTTGGAGTTTACCCCGGTGAATGAGCGGGTAACCTCCCTCCGCCTTCGGAAGGGGGTACGGATCCTGACTGTTGTTTGTGCCTATGGTCCAAACAGCAGTGCAGAGTATCCACCCTTTTTGGAGTCCTAGAGGGGGTGCTGGAGAGTGCTCCTTCTGGGGACTCCCTCGTTCTGCTGGGGGACTTCAATGCTCACGTTAGCAATGACAGTGAGACCTGGAGGGGCGTGATCGGGAGGAATGGCCCCCCGATCTGAACCTGAGTGGTGTTTTGTTATTGGACTTCTGTGCTCGCCACAGATTGTCCATAACGTACACCATGTTCAAGCATAAGGGTGTCCATATGCACACTTGGCATCAGGACACCCTAGACTGCAGTTCGACAATCGACTTTGTAGTCGTATCGTTGGACTTGCGGCCGCATGTCTTGGACACTTGGGTGAAGAGAGGGGTGGAGCTGTCAACCGATCACCACCTGGTGGTGAGTTGGCTCCGATGGTGGGGGAGGACGCCGGTCAGACCTGGCAGACCCAAATGCATTGTGAGGGTCTGCTGGGAACATCTGGCAGAATCTCTCGTCAGAAGGAGCTTCAACTCCCACCTCCACGAGAGCTTCGACCATGTCCCGGGGGAGGCAGGGGACATTGAGTCCGAGTGGGTCATGTTCCGTGCCTCCATTGCTGAGGTGGCCGACCGGTGCTGTGGATGTAAGGTGGTCGTGCCTGTCGGGGTGGCGACACCCAAACCTGCTGGTGGACACCGATGGTAAGGGATGCCGTGAAGCTGAAGAAGGAGTCCTATTGGGCCTTCTTGGCCTGTGGGACTCCAGCGGCAGCAGACAGGTACTGACAGGCCAAGCGGAATGCAGCTATGACGGTCGCTGAGGCAAAAACCCAGGCATGGGCGGAGTTTGGTGAGGCCATAGAAATCGACTTCTGGATGGCTTCAAAGTTCAGAAATCACCATCCGTCGTCTCAGGAGGGGGAAGCAGTGCTCTGTCAACACTGTGCATGGTGGGGCGGGGTGCTGCTGACCTCGACTCAGGACGTTGTGGATCAGTGGAAGGAATACTTTGAGACCTCCTTAATCCAACCAACATGCCTTCCAGTGAGGAAGCAGGGCTTGGGGGTGTGCTCCTCCATCTCTGGGGCTAAGGTTGCTGAGGTGGTCAAAAAACTCCTCAGTGGCAGGGCCTCAGGGGTGGATGAGGTCCACCCGGAGTTGACAAGACTGCAACATTGCATGGACCTCAGGAGCAGTTCCTCTGGACTGGCAGACCAGGGTGGTGGACCAGAGGGTGTTTTCCAACTACAAGGGGGTCACACTCCTTAGCCTCTCTGGTAAGGTCTATTCAGGGTACTAGAGAGTAGGGTCCGCCGGACAGTCGAACCCTGGATTCAGGAGGAGCCGTGGACCAGCTCTGGACCCTTGGCAGATCTTTAAGGGTGCATGGGAGTTTGCCCAACCAGTCCACGTGCTTTGTGGACTTGGAGAAGGCATTCGACCATGTCCCTTGGGGAGTCCTGTGGGGGGTTCTCTGGGAATATGGGGTTTCGGACCCCCTGATACAGGCTGTCCGTTCCCTGTATGATCGGTGCCAGAGCTTGGTCCGCATTGCCGGCAGTAAGTCGAACCCGTTTCTGGTGAGGGTTGGACTCCACCAGGGCTGCCCTTTGCCACCGATCCTGTTCATGACATTTATGGACAGAATTTCTTGGCACAGCCAGGGTGTTGAGGGGGTCCGGTTTGGTGACCTCAGGTTGGGTCCCTGCTTTTTGCAGATGATGCGGTCCTGTTGGCTTCATCAGGCCGTGACCTCCAGCTCTGACTGGATCGGTTCACAGCCGAGTGTGAAGCGGCCAGGATGAGAATAAGCACCTCCAAATCCGAGGCCATGGTTCTCAGCCAGAGAAGGGTGGAGTGCCCTCTCCAGATCAGGGAGGAGATCCTGCCCCAACTGGAGGAGTTTAAGTACCTTGGGGTCTTGACATAAGATTGACAGGCTGCGGATTGACTGCAGTGTCTGCAGTTATACGGACTCTGCACCCATCGTGGTGAAGAGGGAGCTGAGCCAAAAGGCAAAGGTCTTGATTTACCTGTCAATTTTCGTTCCTATCCTCACCTATGGTCACAAGCTTTGGGTAGTGACCGAAAGAACGAGATCGTGGGTACAAGCTGACAAAATGAGCTTCCTCCGTAGGGTGGCTGGGCTCTCCCTTAGAGATAGGGTGAGAAGCTCAGTCATCTGAGAGGAGCTCGGAGTAGAGCCGCTGCTCCTCCGCATTCAGAAGAGCGAGATGAGGTGGCTTGGGCATCTAATTAGGATGCCTCCCTGGTGAGGTGTTCAGGGCACGTCCCACCGGTAGGAGACCCCGGGGAAGACCCAGGACACGCTGGAGAGACTAAGTCTATCAGCTGGCCTGGGAATGCTTCGGGATTCCCGGGAAGAGCTGGACGAAGTGGCTGGGTAGAGGGAAGTTTTAGCTTCCCTGTTGGGGTAAATGTGCATTAAACGCTGCTGGACAACATTAGCTAAGAATGGCTAAGAACTTGTCACTTGAGAATGCAGTCGGACAGAACCTGTTGTGTGCTTGAATCACAGCAGGACAGCGGCAAGTTGAAATCTTGCTGGTAATAATGGCGTTGGTTGCCTGTGCTTGTGGTGTTTAAACATCATTACACCATTTGTTGACATCACAGTAGTGGCATCTGGGAACATAACATCAGATGCAGATGGATACAGCGTAATATGTAGACTGAAATCCACTGCAAAGGGGCAATATATGTTGAGTTGGGATGGGAATTTGTTGCTGTAACCAGATGATGGCCAAGAAGCTTTGTGTATTAAAAGTGTTCCAAAATTAACTGAAAAGTTTGAAAAAATCCTCCTCTGGAACCTGATGGAATTGGAAGGGAATGGACCATCGCGCTGCTTTGCAGAGAAGTACCTCACTGCTGCTGCTGCCAGCGGTCTCTAACACAGCATGAGCTAGAGCAGGACAGGATGGAGGACCATGGAGAAGCAAGATGGTTCAAGATGACACTCATTTTAACATTATGATTGAATCCAAAATAAGCAATGTTTAAAAATATGTTCAAAAAGCATCTGATATGTAAAAGAAAAGACATGTGAAGTACATATATTTTATAGTTGAACTAAAATTTACAAAACCACTTGTATGTTCCTTCGTTCATCTCAGAAAGTCTTGTTCATTGAACCTAGAAAACAGGTGACTGGACCTTGAATCTCACTGTCGAAAGTCTTTGTGTTGTGTGGTAACATTTTATAATAAGGTACACAAAAATTAGTAGTTTGTTAATAGGGAACAAATGAAGAATGAATGAAAAACTTTTTATTAGGTAATGGTACGTTCTTTGGAAACTCCTTATTAAATGTCATAAAGTAGCTAATCAATAACTGATGATTAGTTATGAAATGACTGAGGGAACTAATAAAAAATCAATTCTTCCTTAGTGGTCAGTTCTTAAGTAACTACCAATCAAATTTTAAAACGTGACTAATGATTAGTTAATTAAGACACAAGTGAGGAAACAAATGAAGAACAGCCTGATAGAACTGACAGCCTGCTTGTTATTGCTTAATAAGCAGCTAGCTAGAGGCCCACAGAAGGACAGTTTATAGGCTGGTGAACTGATTATCCAGAAGATGACCTGCAGCCACACGCCACCATCGTCCAGACAACAAAAGCACTGGCAACACTTACAAAATGGACCTAAGAGTCTACATTTTTAGTGGAATTGACAGAGAGGCAGCAGGACACACATCCACGTAAGGTGGTAGTGTTTCAGCAGTTAAAAATGACTGAATCTTTAATGAACACTTCAGAGTGTGTTTTTTCTTTAAACTTTCAAAGTTAAGGCCAATTTGATACACATAAAAATTGAGGAAAAGATGGAGAGGAAATCATCAGCTTTGTTCCAGACCACACAGACGGTCAAGACCATCTCTATGAAGGTGTCTGAATGGATGTGGAGGGATAAAACACTGCAGTCCCGACTACACGGATCTACTTTGGATCCCAAACACCCTTTTCTCCTTGCTGCGGTTGAGAGGAGGTGCGGAGGCACTAGACTGTTGCTGAGGGGTTCGGGCTCAGGAGAGGCTCCTACTCGAGGGCCACTTGTCACAGAACCAACCCCCCCAAACCCCGATCCCCACCCCCTTCCTTAACTGTGATCATATATATATTATTGCTTTTTTGTTGTTGTTTGTTTATTGCCAGATTTGGGCTTATTTGGGCTGTTTTGTTGCACAAATAGAAGGAGCTGGCCGGACTGCATTACACTGTGATTATATGTGACAAAGACTGATGGATGGATAGATGGATGGTGCCACTCAGCAGCTGGCTAGTTAGTCAGGATGGCCTCGTAAAAAAAGTCTGACAGATTCATTACCAATTTATTCAGTGATACAGGATCCCCCAGTCTGTTGTCTAGCACTCATCCGTATCTTGATATCGTCCTCCTTAAAGCATTATTGGGTAAGTAGTTTTAAGGATTCAGAGGTAGGCTATGAGGTAATTTCTTATGTGTCCTCTCCCTCATTCCTCCATTAACTGATCATTGACTCATGCATGCAACTGGCGCTGTGATGACGACAGATAGAGAGGCATTTGTCAGCGTACACTGTTGTTTTTTTAACATTTTAAGTGTGTTTTAAGTGCGTTTTTATTGTGTTTGTTGAGCAGCACTGAGTAGCATATTTAGCGATTATTCTTCCCATTTACTTCATTAGCTATAGAGACTTTTTATTCACTTGATTAAGCGATCAAGAGGAAATGGATATCCATTCTGACGTTCCTGTGCTGGGCTCTCATTTTGCCAGGGGAACAAGCGTCTCGTTTAGAAGTGGACTGTTGCAGTACAGTTGTGAGTTGACAACTAACTTGCTGTGTCTTTTAGACCAAAGTATATTCCCTGTGAATGCGGCCGGCTGGCACTAGTGCTTGTTTACATTCCCCTGTCTAGTAATGCCACACACGCGTCACAGACGACTGCCAAATGTGTGCACTGCATCGAAAGTGCATCTCCTGACTGCCCGGTTTTCGTCCTCATGGACTTCAATGGCTGTTTGCTGAATAAAGTACTCCCTAAACCAGAGGTGATAAAACAATTGACTTCTGTTACAGCAATATTAAAAAAGCATATAAGGCCCATGAGAAAATGCCCCTTGGCACTGTAGATCACAGTGTTGTTCACCTCATCCCTGCCTATCGTATGAGGTTACAGAGAGAGGGCGCGGTAAAGAAAACAGTGAAAGTATGGGACGGCAATGCACGTGAGACTGTAAAGGGCTGCTTTGACTGCACACTGTGGGATGTGCTGTCTGAGGGCAGTTTAGAGGAGGCTACAGATGCTATTTCCCATTAAATCACTTTCTGTGAGGACATGATAAATCCCATTAAATCTGTCAAAGTATTTTCCAACAATAAGCTGTGGATCTCAAAAGCCCTGAAAGCTGCAATTAGTGAAAAGAAAATCGCATTTATCTAAGGGAATAGAGGCCAAATGCATTCAGAACATACTGAACAAACAAATAAAAGAGGCCAGTAGAGGATATAAGGAGAAGGCTGAGAAGCTTTTCCAATAAGGCAAATCTAAGGATGCTTGGAAGGGGGTTAAAACACTAGCCTTCCTCCCTAATAAGCCAACCATTCCCATGTCTGAGGACTGTGTCAGCATGGCTGAAAACTTGAACAATTTTTACTGCAGGTTTGACCAGCATGACTACTCTCTGGAGAGGGAGGAGTTAAAATCTCCTTTGACCGCCTTGTGAGTCTTCACTGATCCCCTGGTTTTGCAGCCTGAGGAGGTAGAACATGTCCTTAAAGAGATAAATCAAAATCAAACAAAGCAGCTGGGCCCGATGACGTTTGTGGCTGCCTGCTCAAGACCTGCTGCAACCAACTGCCTGATGTTCTCTGCAAGCTCTTCAATCACTCCTTAGCTGAATTCCATCATTCTACAATTTGGAAATCTTCTATTACTATCCAAGTGCCCCCCCCCCCCCCCCCCCCAACACAAAAAAAGAAACACACAAACACCTCCATCTCTGTGGCGTGGATATCCTCCCTCAATCCTACTTGTTACTGTCCTGTGGCTTTAACATCCTTCTTGCCCAGCTACAGAAGGTAGTTGGCCCCTACATGGATCCCCTCGGGGCATATCTCCATCTTGAGAAGGCAAAAGCCTATGTTAGATTGGTCTTCATCTCAGCCTGGACACTGAGGGTCCAGGCTGAGAAGGAGCTTTTCTCCGATAGGTGTAAAACCATCTGCCTTGAGCTCAATGTCTCCAAGACCAAGGAGATGGTCATTGACTGCCAGCAGGAGCAGCTCCCTATTCCCACACTGAGAATCAACTTCCAGGACTTTGAGAGGGTGGAGGAGTACAAATACCTCGGCACCACAATTGACCACAAGCTGACATTCAAATTCAACAGTGATAAGATCTTCTCTCAATGTCAACAACGCTCTTCTTTTTGAGGAAACAATCAATCCATTTTACTTGCCTTTTACAGATGCTTCATCGAATCCATTATCTCCTTCAACATAACAGGCTGGTTTGGAGCAAAATCCACCACAACCCTCTCAACAAAATCATCAGGATGTGTAGCAAAATCGTCGGCCTGAACCTTGAACCACTCACCAGAATCTATAATAGGCAGACTGAAAGGTCTTCATATAGCCTCAGACCTCACTCACCTTCTGAAGAGCAACTACTGCCCCCTACCATCTGGTTGCAGGTACAGGGCACTCCCATATAAGACCAAGCGGGCTTCACAAAGCTTTGTGCCCTCTTCTATTAGACTCATCAATGCTTGAGTCTTGCCTTCTTACCTGGCCCCTACCTCAGATTGATGGATCATCGGACTGACCGTCGTCTTTTTAACTATATCTTCTTAGCTACATCTATATGCTGCATATTTTATGCTGTCCTGTTCGGTATACTGTCCTATGTGTTGGTATTGTCATGTTACAAGGTGTTTGTACGCTTACCGATGCTTTTAATCACACATGAAGTTCCTCACAGAAAAATAAAGTTCTTTTGACTCTGACTTGACTTGACTAATGCTTAGCTACGTTCTATGATACTTAGTTTGGAGCTCAAGCACTGGCCATTAACTAAAATTTACTTCCTATTAAGTTCCCCATTGGATGCTGACGCTGCTGTGAGAGAGGCTGAGCCAGCTGGGACTGCAAGACTCACGAGACTTGTCCTCGGATACAAAACTTCTCTATTCTACATTATATCCCTACATCTACTTCTTCATTCCTTCTGGCACTCGGATTATAACACCATTCAACCTGGATCACCTAGAAGATTGCATCGATGAGTGTTTCCACAGACTTTGCACAATGAACAGGGACAATGCACCACCATTCGGCAGATCCACATCCACTCCAAGCCAAGATAAAAAAAGATCCTGACCTGCTTCAGGCTCCGATTCAGGTACACCACCATCCCAATCCACAAAACCACCATGCGGCACGGATGTGAGCGACATTCTTATATCCATTGAACAGAGGCTCTCCACCAGAATCGCTCTCATCGAGGTGCTGCACAGGGAATTCCAGGCCATTCAGCCAAGAACAAATTGAAATTCTCACACAGGAAAACAAATCACTCCAACAGTCCATCAGCACACTCTCACCACCCAGCTTACCTCTGTCACCGCCGACAATAAAACAGTGAAAGAAACTATCCTTGACTTACAAGCAAACAGCATGAGGGACAATCTCATCTTCACTGGCATTCCCGAACACCCTGCAGATGACCCGAAAAAATCGTTAAAGGACTTCATGAGCCATCAGCCCAAACTCCCCGCTGACACTGTTAAAACCATCACAGTTCACCGTGTATATCGAATTGGTCGTAAAAACCCTGCCAACGACCACCCCCATCCAATCGTCGCCAAATTTAAACAATTCAAACAAAAGCAACAGGTTTCAGCATTAGGCCAGGCAGCTGAAAGGAACGGACTATGGACTCAACGACCAATTTCCAAAAGAAATCATGCAACGGCAAAAGCAGCTTCACACTATACAAAAACAGATGATGTCACAAGGAAAGTCAAGTCAGTATTCCCTGTTTCAGGGGTTCTTTTTGGGGAGTTTTTCTTTAGGCAATGTGAGAGTCTAAGGGCAGAGGGATGTCCTATGCTGTAAAGCCCTCTGAGGCAAACTGTGCTTTGTGATAATGGGCTTTATAAATAAAATTGACTTGAAATAATTTGATGCATGCACAAAGACACACACACACACACACACACACACACACACCACACTCTCCCCATCTCCACCTCCTATCTCTGCGTCCCCTTTCCTTTTTCATCTATTGATTTGAGATAACAATAACCATTAGACGCACTATGGACTATCAGTTATTACTGCATGTTAAGATGTGCTCTGAGCAATTCTGGTTTCACATTAGCACCTGTCTTTTATGTATTTTCTAAATATTTTTGCCCCTCTGTTTTTATTATTTGCGTCTCTCTGCTTTATGTTCAATGCTTGTCCCACCTGCCCCCCCAAACACACACACAAGCACTTTCTCTCTAACACTCACACACACAACCCAACAGAAAAAGAACAGAATGAATTAAGAAAGTATAAATTTCAATTAAACAAAATCATCAAGAACAATTCCACCACAACAATAAATCTGGAAAATACTTGGCAAATCAAATACAACAGAACAAGGAACAAAACAACAATCCCCATTATAAAGGACTCAGCAGGGAAGCCAACACAATCATTAGAAGGAATAAACAACATCTTCAAAGATTTGTATACCAATTTATACTCATCTGAAAAAGACCCAGATCAACAAGAGATGAACTCATTTCTTAACAGCATTAACTTACCACAACTCACCTGAGATCAGATGCTACACTGGAATCAACCAATAACAGACAAGGAACTTTCTACTGAACCTCAACCTCATGCCAAACAATAATCCCCAGGACCTGAGGATTAAGAACATTGAGAAGGGATATCGTCCCATATCCCTTCTCAATGTAGATTTTAAAATGATCACAAAAGCACTCACTCACAGAATTGAAAAAATCATGTCATCTATCACTCATCCCGACCAAAACCGGCTTTATCAAAGGTAGATATTCGTCCAACAATACACGCAGACTTTTCAACGTAATGGACCATTCATGAAAACAGCAAACACAAACTGTCATAATCACTTAAGATGCAGAGAAAGCTTTTGATAAGGTGATAAGGTTCTCAATCCTTCCATTAAACAATAACAGCTGGGATATGACGGCCCAAACACCACCCATCCTTTATGCACAAATTACATTACATATTTAGGTACTACTATTTCCCTCTGGCTGTCAGAGTTGTTCAATCCCAACTACACCCCACTACCCAAAACAATAAATCATAACTTCCTCCATTGGATGAATTTACCAATCTCCAAAATAGCAACAATTAAAATGGCAGTTCTTCCCAAAATAAATGACCTATTCTCTATGATTCCAACCCACCCACCCCCACTCATGGTTCAAATCACTAGACTTAATGATCACCAAATTCTACTGGAAAAACAAAATACCAAGAATCAAACTCACAACCCAACAAAAACCTTGAAAAACGAGGAGTCGCAGCACCAAATTTTTATCCGTACGTTCTGCAAACTAGCTACAATACATTTTTAAATTGACTCACCCTCACCAATCTGACAATAGATGGTTAGATATAGAACAGACAGGTTGTAGCAAGATTTCCATCTCAGATTTACCATTCATCAGTCAATCAATCAAACACCACCCCTATTTTAAAACACTAACTATATTGGCAACTCTGACAGCCTGGTGGAAATTTCACAAAATTGCTAACTCCACTCTTGTGCACTCTAACCTCCAATTAATACAATACAAGATACTCCAAGATACTCCACAGAACTCACTACACTGGGCAAAAAATGTTTACAATGGGATTAACCCCAGACGCTTGTATTAACTGCATGCAAAACAAAAACAAAACAACTACATCCAAGCCATCGGGCACTGCACACCGATTCAACAGTTCTGGAAAAAAGTAACATCATCACTTTCTACTTTCTTTCTCTTTGCCCTCTCTTTATATTATCTTCTCATCAGTACTACATTACATCATAACACGCTATATAATACATACACTTCAGCAACTCTCACCCTGTTGTTATGCCATCATTGTTATTGCCCTAGCTATAGCCAGCTACAATATCAAAAATGAACAAACATCAATAACTTGGGAAAGACAGATGAAGGGAGGGGAAAGGGTTGGGGACAGAGAAAAACAAAGGAGAAAAAATTATTCCTTCTTTTTTTCTCTCTTTTCTCTTTTCTTTCTTCCTATTCATCGTGTTTTGATATCCATTCATCTATTTACCTAATTACTTATTTTTCCTACCTTGCATATTTCCCTTCTACACTCTCTCCCTACATTTAACACTTCCCCCACCAAGTTATCTTCCAAATCACTTCCTATTTACACAGACACCCACTCACATGCACACACTCTCTCTCTTTTTCGTTGTTTGTTAGTTTTTTTTTCCGCCCTAAGTGTATACACGTAATGTCATGTTTTCCACATAATGTTGTATTTGTCATGTCTTCACTTGTTCTGTAGTGTACCGCATCACTAAATAATAAAAAAAAAAGTTCCCCATTAAGTACCTCAGTCTTTTTTCAGATTGCCTAACCATTAAGTAATGAGTAACTACTTTATGACATTGGTAGTTATTCAAGAACCAACCATGAACTAATGAGTTCCTCCATCTCAGCCAGACTCAAGGGCAAGTTCCTCACTTGTTTTTCATTAGTGTCTTAGTAACTACGCTAAATAATGTGCAACTTGTTGTATAGTGTTACTAGAGCTGTTAAAGATCATTACGGCTGTCAGTGAGAAACAAAAAATGTGATACAAATATTGATTCAGAATACGTCCTTATGTGCCTGGGTTTAAGAAAACTCTGGCCATGAAGTGACATGTCATAGTCAATGCATTTAAAATAGAATTGTAAAAACACTGTGGACAAGCTTAAATAAAAATACAATATACTACTGCCCCTGCTGGACAAATATGTGGGGTTGTGGGTTTCAATTTTAAATGCATTTCTTTATGATAATATCAGTATTACAATAGCTGTAGCTGTGAGAAAAAAAAGGTGCTTATGTCGAGGAAATGAAGTCAGGTATATTGCAATTAAAAACAAAAGAAAACAAAACTTTTCCTTTAAATAATTCACATTATCTTGAAAAATATCTTAAAAAATCTTAGCATTACCAAGAAGCAGGAATCTACCACGTTGATTTTAGGATGTCAGGTGAACTGTGTGCCACCTTTGTTTTTTGTAATAAATACAAATAGAAATCAAAACGACACTCGCCACATTGGTCTGGGTGTTTCTTTTCTACCTGTGTGGAATTGCTGTCATAAACATATTAACAGCAGTACAACAAAGCGTGTGCTGCCTCCATCACTGCCATCCTTTCTCTAAAAGGGTGGAGCAGCTGTTTTGTTGAAATATCAACTCACAGCATTATCACACACATACAAGAACAACTCCATGTTACAGTTGCAACCCTTTTTGTGTAAAGGGATAATTTGTCTCTTTGCTTATGCTACCATGTCTACAATCTGTAACTGACATGGTTCCACAAAAATTTCAAGACCATTTCAAAGCTAAAATCTATATAGTCACAAAAGTCATTGCGTATTAATAGCAAACATACTCCTAATACAGAACAAGATCAACTGTGGTGGCTATATGGAAGACCATCAAAGTTTTTTTTTTTTAGAATAAATACTGCTACCACTGCTACTGCTACCGCTAATAACAATGATAATAACAATAATAATAATAATAATAATAATAATAAGGATAATAATAATAATAATAATAAGGATTGTACCTTTAAGTGTTTCCACTGATAAGACCTATTAGAGGGAAATATCCAGGTTCCACACACTGCAGCACCCACATGACACATGGAACAAGAATCCGGAGTGATTAATAAGCATTATTAGACAAGGACAGGAACATTGTGTAAATTATTATCATGTAGCAATACATCATTTCAGCAAAAAGATTAGTTAGACAAACCATCAAACACAGCCTAGGCAAAACACAAAAACAGAAAACACGGCACACCCTTAAAAACATGATCATATACAAAATTACCTTCATATGAGATCACAAACACATCATTTTAAACAACTTGCGTCAGTTTTACTCCTCTGCTATCTGCCTAAGCATTCTGGTAATGTTTATCAATGAAAAATAAAGAATCAAATTCTCCCAACATCACATGCATTAGCAGCAGTGGGCCTAATGTTAGACCTAGGTAATCTGACAGATCTATAGTATGTATAAAAACTTGCATGTGATTGCCAGAGAAATGGTTACTTTATTTAGTGATTTTCATCCCCCTCAGAGCTGAGAAATCAAACCAAGCTAAACAACAATGTACTACAGATTTGGAAATAAACATATGATTTCAGGGTTCATTTTTATAATGTAGTTTTACATGTTTCCCCTTTCCCTTCATAATCTGGTCTAAGTATATTTTGTCATCAAATATATGTGATCTCTTTAGATTACAATGCAATTATTATCCCCGAACTGAAAGCAACATGCTCACCAGTAGAGATAGTAGAAAAAGGAGAGGACGAAGAAGGACAGCTTGCACCAGGCCTCCTTTAGGCAGAATTTGAGCGTATCGCCATTCATCACAGATGCTGGGTCGTAGAGCAGCTCCTTAGTGTCCGTTGGAGAATGGAAGTACCTACCACAGAGGGCAAAGACCACATCGCGGGTAGTTGACCCGTTCGAGACCCAAGGGGGG
Source organism: Plectropomus leopardus (assembly GCF_008729295.1). NCBI lineage: Eukaryota > Metazoa > Chordata > Actinopteri > Perciformes > Serranidae > Plectropomus > Plectropomus leopardus. Next base: position 31,739,203 of record NC_056478.1, on the reverse strand, counting down.
AAGGGGAAGAAAGGAGGGACGGAGGGAGGCGGGGGACATGATGGGAGGAAATGGGGAAGGAGATAGTATGGAAAAAGATGGCATGATGAGTTAGGGGGACAGCATCATGCAGCAGACATGGGTGAAATAAGTAGCTGGATATGTGGAAACTGACTGTTTGTGAACAAGAGCTCTCTCAATTTGCTAAGTGATTTAAAAAAACTATATATATATATATATATATATATATATATATATATATACCCAAAAGAGCTTTATTCCAGTGTAGTGTTCTCAGCTCTGAAAAAAGGCCTTTGTACGCCAGGGGTGACGCAAATAAACGGCACAAAATTGCATTTAATTCGGACGCGAATTTTGAGGCCCCTGTCTATCACATGAGAGGCGATGTAACAAATAAATAAATTTCAATCCTAAAAAAAAATAACACGATGTGATGTGCTGATGTCCTGGTGCTTATTTTGCTTAATACCAAAAAACAAAATAAATGGGTTCATCCTGTTCTTGAAAAAAAAGAGAACTTGGTGAGTTGCACTGTTTGGTTCGGGAGCTGAAATTGTAGCACAGCAGCTTCAGGACCGACTTCAGGATGTCTGTTGGACATTTTGAAATACTGCTGCAGCAGCTTGCTCCAAGACAAGAGGCAGAGGAGCAATTTCAAAGAGCCTATTGAGCCTGAGCATCGATTAGCCTTATGTCTGAGGTAAGACCATACTTCGTTTTTAAATGTTTGTTTTGAGTAAAGTTTGTTCGTAAACAACTCCCATTGTACACATGGTGCATTTGGTTTATTTATATTATTGGAGAGGAGTTGAGTTTCCTCGATCTTTTACGAGGCTACGTAATATCATATTAAAGACAAAAACAACTTAGCACAGGCTAGAGACCCCACATGCTGTCTCTGAGGTCATTATCTTTATATTGTTTTCCCTTTTATCGTACAAAACTGGGTTTTGTGAAACAGAAACGATCAACCAGTCTGACATACTGATTGTTTTGAGCGTGACATTGCAATAACAAGCATTTTGATTGGTCGAATGTCTATTTGTCGGAAGCGGAACTTCGGAAAAATATCCTAGATCCAAAAAATAAAAGCTCATGTGAAAGCTGGCATTGAGTGGCTACAGGAATGCAAAAAAATTAATTACATGCATTTTAATTGCACGGGGAAAAAAACGCGTCTGGTTTGCAGTGGCCTCGAATACAGGCTGCTCAGTGTCAACTACACTGTTTTTACCATTTCATTGTCTATGGAGAACTAACACACTTTATACCATATGACATCCCAAATATGAGTTGCAGTACTCTAGCTTTTGGATTTGGGATAAGGATCTGTATAAGTATGTTTGGACTCTAACATGTTTGAATTTTGAAAATGGGCATTGTTCTCCTTTAAGTTTCGCAGACCTAGCATCTGTATAGTTAGTAAGGATCCAAATAGGGTTTGATTTAAATATAAAATAATTTACATATCTATGTGTGATTTGGTTGCATGGCTTTTACTACACAAACCGTAGAAAGGGAAATCTGATTTTTATCCAGTAACATTTTGAAGTTAATTTTGTTATTTCACAGATGTTGGTCGTCTGCACCAAGGCACCAAAGTAAGAAGCATTATTCCATGAAAGAAGAGGACGAAGAATAAAGCAGACGATGGAAATTGTGAATTGCAACTAAGATTTTAGGGTTGTTGTTGTTTTTGGGGTTTTTTTTTTAAACCATTAAAGTCAAAATGTAGACATCAGTGGCATCATGGAAATGACTCTGGATAACAGATGAAAAAATAATTCAATATTTTCCCCATAAGTTTCCATATTAAATACTGTGAGCGAAGACTACTAGCCACACATAGCTTAAGCCTCAGTTTTTAAGCACCATTATCCTGTATGCAGCCACCAAGAGCATATTTAAGAATCTTTTTACAGGGTTATTTTTTAAATAAGTTAGCTAGAAATGAAGTTTTTGAACAGCCAACACACAGAGTTATATTTAATCAGCAAACCAGAGCTACTAAAAATCAGTTTAGCCAGCAAAAGTGATGGCCACCAGCTAGAGGTGAGATGCCAACTTTGTCAACCTCAGTGAGAAATAAAAGCCTCCTCTCTCCTCTCTTGCTAAAGTGGAAAGCTTGACAGGTGCAGCAGTAAAAAATAACCTCTTATCCCCTTATTTTCTGTAAGGAGCGAGTGGTTTTACTCATCTTGTGGAAAAAAATGTTAAAGTTCCCAATAAGATAAACAAAACTTTGGTTAACTGTTTCACTGGATATTCAATTAAAGGCCTATATTTTCATCCAGGTCAGTTATTAAAAAATTAAAATTAGTCTCGAAAATACTTTTTATCTAAAATTAAATTAAATTACTGCCAATTATGCTCTTAGCATAATCAATGTTTGTGAACATACATAAACAGCTATATTTTTTAAGCTGTACAAAATAAAGATGTGCAATGTCACCAACATAGTAAACATGGTAGTAATTAATAATAAAGTGGGTTTGGGGAAGTTTGGGATATTTCCTGGAGCTTTTACATTCCATTTAGACTTATCTTCTTGGGGCTGTTAGACTTACGAAACACGATAAGAGATATGTCACAAAGAAAATGAGTACTCAGAGAGAGTCACTTTAAGAAAACGTGAAAAGGAAATCTCAACTACTGCCTTTCGCTTTAAGAGAGGGCTGATTATGTACTGAGACATGAGCGTCACATTTAATGGGGGAATTTGTATGGAGTTAGAATGATCTCAGAATGAAGGAATACACACAGAAAGATTCACAAATGCATTTTGGGATTTATATATGTAAATGACTCTTGACACAAAAATATTTTTCAATGCGCACAAAAATATTTTTTGTTCTATGTAAATGCAAAAAGAATCCACATATAGCCTAAATTAATAAGGTTCACAAATGTACCTTCTGATGCACACACAAATATGTCTCGTTTTAAATATATACAATGGAAATCCACAAATATATGTATTTAAAATAATTTGCAATTTCAAGTCGAACAGTTGTCTGACTTTTCCAGCAGCCTTCAGTCTGTACAGGAAGTCGCCGAAGCACCTACTTCCTGTTAGATTGGATTCCTATTCATTCAGATTTGATCATATCCGTTCATCAGTCTGTTTACAGTCTCCAATTATTGTATTGATGGACAATGTAAACATTTAAAATATTATACAGGCGATCTGTGATTTCTGTTCATGTCTTCATTGACATGAATTCTAATTTATATCAGCATCATATCATTTTGCTGCTGGATATAAATCTGCTGAGAGATTCACCCTCAAACTACATCAATAAATCCAAACCATCATAACAGCTCTCAGATCAGTCAAACAGCCTATCAGGGCTTCACATCTCTGCACGTTATTTTAAGAATCCTCACATCCTACTTACACTACTGACCACACTACTACTTCCTTCTTCAAAATAATTAAAATACTATACAACAGATTCTGTATAGTTTATGGTGAATGTATTTAGTCTTTGTGACTGCAGAACATGTACTGTACTGTTAACAGAAAAACCTTCAAATAAGACAAATTGATTCCAAATCTCTGAAATTCAACAAAAATAAAAAGTTTATCTGACATGTCATATTGGTGAGTCAACGCCTGAACCAATCAGCTGTTGACGGCCAGGCGTAAGCAGCGGGCGGAGAGCAACACCTGGATCTAAAATCTGAGGCTGCCTCGAAATTGCAAGATGATTGCAGTCCTCTTTTGCATGACGTCAAAGCAAGTTGGGCTCGGGGCGGACACAAATCTAACCAGCAGGCATTGCTCTTCGATCACTGGTGATCGGTTCTGTGCAGAACTAGGTAGGCTTGAACCGACCTATGGCAGAGCTCAACCAATCAGAGCTGGGGAGAGTTTTTACGCAGCGTCAATCACTGCTCGTGCACACCCTCCCTTGCGCATGCTAAGTCAAGCTCATTACCGTCAGTGCGTGGCCTTGAGAGGAAAATCATCGATACAGTAAAAAAAAACAAGAAATATTTGTGTGTGCATCAGAAATACATTTGTGAACCTTATTAATGTGGATTCTTTTTTGTATTTATATCGAACAAAAAGCATTTTTATGTACACTGAAAAATATTTGTATGTAAAAAGTCATTTATATATAGATCGCAAAGTGCATTTGTGAATCCTTTTTTGTGCATTTATTTAAATTGAGATCATTCTAACTCCATAAAGTTGCTTGTAATTGACCCCAGAGCTGACACCAACAAACAGGATTTCGTAACAATGGCGAATTGTATAACAATGTAACAGACCAGTTGCATTAATGTAGTTGGCTGTTTGTTTCAGTCATTTAGTCCCAGAGCCCATCAGGATTTCACTTCTTTAAACATTCAAATTCGGTTTTGCAGGGTTTCATGGGAAATATAATTCAACAAGGAGGCTGCCATCATAATGCATGTGGTCTGCTCAGCCATAAAGTGGCTGATGGATAGTGTATGCATGGCCGTACTGTATTCTAATTAACGTACATTGGTTGCTCACAACTGTTAAATGATCAACATTTGGTTGTCATAAACAAATTACAATGTACACAGACTTTACCTTCGGTCAATCGATGACTCATGCATGTATGAAGTCGTCAATAATGCATCTGAAAATGAATCTTGATGAATTCTGGGTGTGGGGGTTTTTGACATTGAATGTAATCCCCATGTATTTCTACAAAAGATACATGCACAAATGACTGATGATGAGGTAAACAGGGGTAGATCATCGTTTTAAAATTAGCTAATAAAATGTTGTAAACAGCATTTGTTTAAAAATAAAGCAATACAAAAGAGCAATGTACACATTTTGTTAAATAACAGAGATTACTGCTTTTTGTCATAGACATATAGATATTCTCAGTATGGACCAATCTGTCTCTCTCTCTCTCTCACACACACACACACACACACACACACACACACACACAGACTTTGGAAAGGTTTCAGCTGACAGTCAAAACATTTTAAGAAACTACTGCACTAAAAGCCAACTGTTTTTGGAATATCCTTCCACACCGTTATACGAACACACATGCATACACACATACACAGTCATATTCCAAGAGCTTTCAGACTGGCAAAAAACATTTTTTTCAATAAACAAGGAAATATCCTCTGCGCATGGACAAGTCAGTTACATCAATGGAGACTGCTGAGGTCTGGCACATAGTCCGTCTGCATGTCACTCAGTCATTCTCTGAGCCTCTTTGTATTAGGTGATGCAGACCTTGCAGGACCCCAACTTGATTATCTAAAGGATATAATCATATATTTTTCAGGTCTGTCTATATACACTAAAATACCCAGTGAAACAGCTTTCGCTTGCTGCAATTGCGCTAGTTTATGCTGGCCATTAAAAGAACCATCTCTAAGGTTTTTCAGTTTAAGATTCCCGTGGCCACAATGGCTTGTTACGCACCGTCTCATCTTGTTGTGCTGCAGTAAACACAGTTGTTTCATCAGAAAGGAGCTTATGTGCATCGAGGAAACAGCTTCAGCAGAATTATTTTGCAGCTTCTCCACTTTTCAGTGGAATTACTGGATACTCTGGTCAAAGCAGTGAAATGCTAAAGGAGACGGAAATGCGGCGGTGTGCTTGTGAGCCTTCGCAGATACATACTCTCCGCTGATATTTCTCTCTAACGTCAATTCGTTGTGCAACAAAATGGACGAACAAGACTTTTCTTCATCAGGGATCTGTTTTTACATCAACAGTGGCTGATGTCAAGTCAAGTCAGTTTCATTTATAAAGCCCATTATCACAAATCACAATTTGCCTCAGAGGGCTTTACAGCATACGACATCCCTCTGTCCTTAGACCCTCACAGGGTTGAAAGAAAAACTCCCCCCAAGACCCCCTATAACAGGGGGGAAAAAGGTAGAAACCTCAGGAAGAGCGACTGAGGAGAAATCCCTCTTCCAGGACGGACAGACATGCAATAGATGTCGTAAAGAACAGTTAAATTACAGTAGATGATAAAATTATATATATGAAAGATAGATAGAGAGAAAGAGAAAGAGAGGGGGGAAGAGAGAGGGAGATTATGTTATTATGTGACAGTGGTCCAGCAGCACTGTTCCCCTGATCTGGAATCTTATTTCATCATCTGCAAACCTTTCTACTCCTCCTGTGAGTGCGCTTTATTTATTGTGGTCGGAGTCTATATTCCACCGCACACCAGCGTACAGGAGGCACAGCAAACACATGTCAACCAGATACTGGGTGGAGCTGACAAACCGGCACGCCATAGTTAAGGTCCTTGGCAACTTGAACAAAGGTAACCTCAACCATGAACTCCCTAAATACAGAGTTTAATAAATACCAAACCAGTGGTGCCTATGGTTGCTACCTTCAGGGTGGAAAATTAGGGACACCTCGCGGCCCCATAACCCCTCCATAACCATGGCAACATTGCGGTTGGGTGACGGGCCTGTTATTCAGATTCAGTCTCTCTTCTGATTTAATATTTCTTCGCAATGTTGCGTCTGGTTTTATCACCCTCATGTCTTTCCGAGCATGTGAAAACATAGTGTAAGACTTAGAGTAGGGTGTGTATAGAAATATGGGACAAATTGTATCACATTTTACCTTTACATACGGGATGGGTGGAAACCCTAGTGGTGCCTGTCAGGCTGTCTCATACGCTGCACTGGAACACTTGTCATGGTCCTCCTGGTTCCTGCATACAGGCAGATATTACAGCTTTGTAAAGCTGCTGTGAGGAACAAAGAAGTGGATCAGTAAAGCTGTGGAGAATCTCCAAGTGTGCTTGGAGTGCACAGACTGGGATGTTAAGAGGTCTGCTTCCAACAGCCTGGATGAGTACACAGAGGCTGCGATGTCACAGTTAAACTCAGACTGCTAAGGTTGCAAAAGGAGTGGGGACAGGGACGGGTTTGTATAGACAAAAATTGTCCTTTAGACATATATTGACCTTGATTGCCTTATATAAACCTTTGATTTGACCTGAAGTTAATTTATATAAGCCTTTGTAAGAAGAAGTTTCATTTGTGTGTGAAGAAACTTGCTGTTGCTTTGAAGAGGAGAAATGGTCCTTGATTCTCCCTGATTCTCCTAACACTGTGAAAAGTGAAATTTAAATTGAAATTATAAATATGTAACCAAATGTGATCTTTGTGGTCAGACTCACTCAGTACACTCTCTGAGTGCTGTTCTTTCAGCTAAAATCGATTGACTCTTTCCTCTTTTTTATTCTCTTTTATGACTTCAATAAAATATACGAAAAACAGGTGCATTTGTTAAATCATTTATTTGTTCACTTATCTGAACAGAAATCCACCACAGGGTTTAAAGAAGCAAAGTGCAGGTTTAGCAAGGTGGTGAGAAAAGCTCAGAGACTGTAATGAGAAACTTCAACATCAGTTCTCTGTCTGCAAGGAGCTTAGACAAACCACCCCCACTGTCATCCTCACACCCAAAAAAACAAGGATCATCACTTCGACCTCTGTGGTTATGAAGTCCTTTTAGAGTCATGTTCCATCATTTCTATCATTTCCTCTGCTGAGAAGGTGATTGGCTGCTATCTGCCATCCCTCCAGGACCTCTATGCCTCTAGGACCCTGAAACAGGCAAGAAAGACTGTGGCTGATCCCTCCCACCCTGCACACAAACTCTTTAAAACACAGCTTCTTCTCTTCTTTTCCATATTTTTGTTCTTGACTGTTGCAGAACGTTACCTTTATTTTTATTTCCTCCTAATATGTTTGTTGTATGTTTAGCTCTTTCCCTGCCATTGACAAGATTTTCCGTCAATCTGTGTTTTCACAGTTATAGCGTAGGGGACATTGTTACGGATGTTGTGCAACAAAACATTTCCATGTCCAAAAACAAAGATGATCTCAGGTCCCAGGGAGACTGGAGGAGAGGACTATTAACGTACCAACTTTATTGCTATTTAGCGTCTTTTCTGACCCTCTCAGCAGCGTAATATTGAAAGCAACAAGAGACAGATTTAGCAACTTATTTAGATCATCAGGGAACAAGGAGGAAATATATTGTCATATATTCCCATGCCCACTCTTCAAAGTAACCGCAAAAGACCAGCGTCAGGCCAAGGAAACGCTGTTTGTGGTGTAAGTGAGTTTCCAGCCCAGTTATATTGAAAGAATAAAGTGATATCTGATGTTTGATTACCTCCAACTTGCCTCACAACAAGCAGTACAATATGCAATTTGCAACAAAGCTGTTATTTAGGGACTGTTCTGTAGCTGTGTTGCTTACTTTCAGCATTATTTTTGTACAGTTCAAAAGAACAGAAGTTAATAAAAGGAAAAAAAAATGTAAAAACGAAATTGATTTTGCTCTTGAAATGACTGTCTTTCACAAAAGTGCCATTTTCTCAGCTTTTTGTCTGAAATGGCGTTTTTGATAAAAATACACAAATTCAGATGTTAATAAAAAAATGAATGGAAGAAGATAGAATAAAATAGTTTGTTAGATCTGTTCGTTATCTTGATGTTTTCATTGTTTATTTATCCAAAACACAAATTACTCTGGGCGGGGACAGAGTTTATGTATGTTTAAAGTATGCATCAAGGACCAAAGCAAATTACTTGTAAATGAAAAGCTTATTTGGTGAGAAAGGACACAAAGTACCATCTTTTAATGGTTTTCATCTACCAACATCTAAGGTTATATTACCCTACCTTCCAATGTTTCCCTGACAGTCTCAGCTGTCATCCACTTAAAGAGTCAGTTCACCGGAAAAACACACAAGCTTGCAATGATAGTTTTGGTTTTATATGCAGAGGTTCTGAAATATTCTCTCTAAATTTGTATTGACCCCCAGTGGCATTATAAATGTCCATTTGGATTAGGAGTTTTCAAAGTCTGACACTGCGGGCCCCCGCTCAGACAAAAGTGAAACATCTGCATTGCCATAAAAAGGGGTTTCTGAGGAAAGTTAACAGAACGTATTATGTTGCTAGGGATTCAATGAGTTATTCTTGGGCTACAAATTGAGCCCCTGTAATTTCAATATATATTTGGCAGAATGGCACCAATAAAAGTATGCAGAAATAACTGTTATCAATTCCTGTTTACATTGTACTCACAGAATGCATTTAAACTCAATATACTGACAATTCTCAGCTGCTGCTGGTCCTATTGCTTACTGCGTTAGTGAGCAAGCCATCGTCACAAGTCCAAACTACATTTACCAACTTCTAGTATATGCATTTATCTCTTTCACCTCATGCAGTAGTCCCTTTAAAACTCCTCCTTGCTCCCCTGTTATGCACAACAGACCTAACTGGCTCAGTGGAAATACTTTATAATGAACAAATAGTCCCTTTAAAACTGTGAACTTAGTAACAAGAATATTGTTTCTGGAAAAACACATTTTAATGTAATTTCTGTTTCAAGAACCACAAGTAAGGCAAAAAAAGATGGATATCGGAATCAGAAATACTTCATTGATCCCCTGTGGAAAAACACATATGCATAACCAAACAGCACTGGAGTTATGTGAGAAAGCCTGAGAGCGCCTCATAAGTCCAAAAACCATCATGCCATAACATTTTGAGAGAGTCCTTGAAGTGCTGGTGTTCCTGGCAACAGGATTCTTCAACACAAGTTTATACAGGCAAATTACTCAAGCTTTGCCACTAGCATTGTTTTCAGCCTGGCCTCTGTAAACTGTGCTGAGCACCACATGAACATGTGGACTCATAAACAAACGGCTTTCATACACACATATATATTATTGCACCACTGTCCTACCCCCTGCCACTCCCTCCTTCATTTTCTGCCTGCCCCGTCCCTGTCTTATACCCTCTTTCTCTTCTTTCCCTTGTCTCCTTATCTCTCAGCTGTGCGGGAAGCAGCATCTGTAGCCCGTGGGCATCTGGCACAGTCTCCAATTAATGAGACAGCAAGATGTTTTTTCTATCTTTGGCTCTCCTCTCCTCTCAGTCCATAACTTCAGCCATCTGAGCACATGAGCTTAAACCCAATCAGACCGCCATCTACATCTAACCTGCACCAGCGGGAAGAACAGCAAAGATAAAAACTCACAAAGAAGCAGCAGCAAAGAAAATCTTAAGAGCACTGACTGGTGACCCATTTTTCAGACATTGCTCTCACTAGCTTTAGATGTGTTAAAACACAGATATACTTGCTTTGAAATGTGCCTTTTCTTCAGAACAGTGATTGCTTACATCCCCAGAAATTAACCCTAGATAATCGCTTGGTGCAATTAAACAAACACTACAGTAGGTGGAGCTGTAACGAACAATTCTAAAGTCACCAATTAACCTGCATGTCTTTGGACTGCATAGGAGGCCAGAGAAATCTCATGCTGCCGCATTCTATCCCCCCTCCCATAACACACACACACACACACACACATACATGCGAACATGAATAATAGGGGACTATATTTCTTTACTATCCAAGAGGGAACCTTTATTAGCAGTCATTTTAAAAATACAAAACTAGAATTGAAAATGTACTTTTGAGCTTCTTTCACAATATTACTGCAAATGTGATTTTTATAATTTTTTAAAGAAATTGCCAAGACCTGAAGCCTTGAGCGACGTCTGCCTATCAAAGAGGGGACCTCCACATACTGCAGTCAAACTGGTTTATCCTGGTTCTCTCACCTATTGAGTGCTTCTTTTCCACTAAAACTTCATTTGTATCTTTAAAAATGGGTATGTAAACTTTATTGCTTGCAATATATCAACATTTTTTGTGATAATAAATATTATAGAAATAATACTTGCCAAAGCAAAGTATACCTTTTAAAGAAGGCTCCCATCATCCTGTGAATTCAGTTTTATCTTACTTAATATTTACTGTTAATAATTTATTGTTGTCTTTGCTGTATATATGTACACACACACACACACACACACACACACTAACAAACAAGCAAGGTTCTCCAACAGAACAGCTGTCATTACGCGTGACCATTATGCACAGAGGTGGCTATTAATAGCGCCCTTACCACTAATTCATCACATCTACGTTTAAACAATCTTCAAGGTCAGATCACAGTAATAACACAGTGTGTCTTAAAAAATTATAACACAATCAGTGACAAACAAGGTTTAACTTTGAAGTTGCATCTCTCACTGTATATTTCCTTCAACTAGAGGCATCTTTATGACACTGCATTGTTCATACTCTACCATGAACTTTAACCAACATCTAAGGTTATATTACCCTACCTTCCAATGTTTCCCTGACAGTCTCAGCTGACATCCACTTAAAGAGTCAGTTCACCCAAAAAGCACACAAGCTTGCAATGATAGTTTTGGTTTTATATGCAGAGGTTCTGAAATATTCTCTCTAAATTTGTATTGACCCCCAGTGGCATTATAAATGCCCATTTGGATTAGGAGTTTTCAAAGTCTGACACTGCGGGCCCCCGCTCAAACAAAAGTGAAACATCTGCATTGCCATAAATAAGAGTTTCTGAGGAAAGTTAACAGAACATATTATGTTGCTAGGGATTCAATGAGTTATTCTTGGGCTACAAATTGAGCCCCTGTATTTTCAATATATATTTGGCAGAATGGTACCAATAAAAGTATGCAGAAGTAACTGTTGTCAATTCCTGTTTACATTGTACTCACAGAATGCATTTAAACTCAATATACTGACAATTCTCAGCTGCTGCTGATCCTATTGCTTACTGCGTTAGTGAGCAAGCCATCATCACAAGTCCAAACTACATTAACCAACTTCTAGTATATACATTTATCATATGCATTTATTATTTATTTCATGTGCACTTATCATTTCATCTGCAGCTGCCTCAGTTACACCACGTTTACGCTGGTCTGAGGTAGGCCTATGTCTACTGGTGAAAAACTGGTCATAGCTTCAAGTGAAATTTTTTACCTCCAGTTCCTTTAATTGTGCCATAACATGTATAGCAAAAGCGGTAACTTAAAGAATTGACATAGTAGAGTACAGATTACAGTAGTCTAATATCAAGTAACATGATTGTGTTCCCAGACATTTAATACTGATTTTAGTTTTATGCTTTCTAATAAACCTTGTACTGGGTTACTGGTTCCCAGCCCGTGTAACTGAATTATATTTAATTAAAACAGTTGTAACAAGAGTTATCAGAAAGTACTGTTTAGTCTCTTCAGTTGTGCTTACTTAAAATGAATGCAGTGAATTTAAGTTAAAGTGTGTTGCTGATGTTTCCAGTTAAAACTTTCAATAAGTTTCAATAAGGTCTTAAAAGGTTTAACTTCTGAATTCCTGTATATAGCCTACCCTGTCTTGCTTCTTCCAAACATAACTCATGGTTTAACATTTTCCATTTTTTTTTAACATTTTCCATGTTAAAAAATAAAAAAAGTTGATAACAAAAAAACAAAAAAATTGACCATCAAATCCTACTCGAACATTTATTGGCCTGAAAGGAACAGCACTAAACTAGTTTAAATCATATTTTTCAGATCAGTTTTATTTCGCTTGTGAGCATGCTACAAAGCAACTAGCAAAAGTGTGGACGTAATAACTGTCCAAACTTTAACAGAAGTGCAGAAGCAGAAGTGCTAATGATATGCACAGGCCTCGACAGCAATGTGTCTCAGCTGTCTACTTACGTTCAGATCACTGACACACATGCTAGTACTAGGTCTAAACAGACTCTGAGAGTCAGTCTTGTGATAACCTGGTGACCTGTCCAGGGTGTACCACACCCATAGTGGGTTAAACTCTTACAGCTTACTGCATTGAACATTAGCACTGAGCGTAAATGTGTTGTCATTCAATATGGATATAATTCCTGGGAATGCTGGAAAATCCACCCACTTCAACACTAAACATTTGAGTGTTGGCAAAAAAGAAGTGCATGAGGCACCTTATCGTCTTCTACAATATGAGTTACCTTTATATGATTTTCAGTCTGAACTTATTCAATCCTTATCTAATTTTTAACTATCAACACAAACTCAAACCTAAACCAAAACCAAGAAGATACTTTTTTGAAAGCAAAGACATCTATCTAGGATCTGATCTAGGATGACACACACACACACACACACCTACAACTACATGCACACACAGACACACACAAATACATGTTCTTGCTACCTGATTGGGACCTCCAACTTAGTTTTAACTCTGAACATTTTTTCTGGGCTCTGGGATCCCAAAAAAATGCATTTGAGTACCAGAATTTCTAATCTTTTTTTGGCTTCATTTTTTTTCTCCAGTTTTTCTATTTTGGTGGGGATGCACCCATTGTGTCTTACTACAAGCCACCACCAGGGGTCACTATCACAAATTTGTCAAAACAGTATAAACACAATAGTAGTATAATACAAGAGTATAATACATTTACAAGCCTGTTTAAGTTTAGCAATATAGGAGAGCTTTCTAAAGGAGAATTGTGCCTTTATAATTTCAAAGTATTAGTTGTTTTTTTTATTTTACATTTCTATGTTCAATAAATTTACACACTGTAAATGAAAACTTCAAAATAAAGCACTTGATTCCAGTGTCACAGCACTGAAATATACAGTATTACCTGTGTTGCTTTTAACATTAATAACTACACTGTTTATCAGCCTTCAAACAATCTGCTGTAGAGGCCAACAGGCCTACTACCACATTGAATTTAACCCTTCTTCATTTAGCCTTCATATATCACTTAAAAAGTGTTTACCTTGCCAATATTTGGTATCATCTTTTCAGGATATCACCTCCTATATGCCCTGACTATTACTTTTTCACTTTGACATACTGTAGCAGCATAATGAACCCCAAAACTCACAAAAAACATAAAATCGGATTTTATAAATAATATTTTTTTCACTGTAAAAAATAAAAACATGTTCAATGAAGCATTTTAAAACTTGAAAATATAAGAACAGATTCCAAATATAAAAATACAATGGCAGAATTATGAAGAAAACAAGCTATATACATCAATTTACAACAAAAAGCTGGTGATTATAGACATTTTTTTCCTTTTTAGCTACACAATTCTTCATAACATTTTATCTACACATTTACAACACAGAGCAATAAAGCAGCTATTTACATACAGCAGCTGTAATCACAGGCGCTTCTTTCTTTTTACCAATAAATCCTTCAAACATTTTATGTACAAATTCAAAACAGAGATCTGCATTGCAGTCCTTGGAAGAGATTCCTAAACAGCACAAAAGTAACATTAAAAAATATATGATATAAAACTATATACTACCATTTACATTAGGTGCAGATGGCCAAAGACTTTTTTTTTTTTAACTGTGCCACTGCTCAAAACAGCTTCTGTTTGCCTCTTCGGTCCACTCCACACAGCTGAGACACCATTTCCACCATCAAGATCTTATGACTCGTGCTGCACCTGCTGGGTGTTGCTAATGTCACAGTGCAGGATGTAGGCATTTGTCGTTGCAATGTCAACAAAATGCAGAAAGAGGGTGCAATACCAGTGGGCAGTTTTGCGGTGAGTGGAGTAATATTGGATCAGCTGATCCGATCGGTTAACACCACCCATGTTTTTGTTGTATGCAGGGACAGGGGTGGAGCAGGGGATTTCTTTTACTGCCCACTTTCCATCTCTTTCCTTCAATCTTCTCTGAATCGCCTCACCAGAAAATGTTGGATGGACTGCTGACAGCAGTGACATCTCCCGCATATCCATCCACTTACAAAAATCAGGGCACCTTCTCTGATCCACCTCACTGTGCCACATGCAGATCTTCTGGTGAGCGCATTTTCTCTTCCACCGGGACATCGTTTCCTGTTGTCTCTGTATGTGCCGCAGGCTCCAAACTTAGAAATTGTCCATGTAAATGTGGTATCCTGTCCCCAGCTATGCTGGCTGGATGAGATCCATCACAGCATCATAAGACAGTCAATGAACACCTTCATATATTCTGGACCTTTCTTTTCTTACTCTTGCGCTGTTAGACATCTTCTGCACAACTGTCACTTTCTGTTTCCTTAGCTGATTCAGGAACATACTCATCCATGCTGATATCAGAACTTGATAGAGTAAGGTCTGTTGTTTATCCAAGCATTTGTGTTTTTGTTTTTACAAATCTGAATTGTGACGTACGTTGAAAACATCAGAAATGTAAAGACAAAAGAATTTGTTACAACGAAAAAAGTCTCCAAGTGTCTAAGATGGAGCTGTGGTGTAGCATAGATGTAGGTGAGTTGAGTGCATACAACTTAACCGCTATGCTACATTACTTTATATATTAAATTTTTATCTTTACTACTGACATGAATTTCAAATGGACATCTTATTATCAGTATGAACTGTAAACGGAGTACGTAACAGATCTATCACTCGTATTTCTCGACTCAAGACATTTACAAAAATCTTTTGCTCTGTGACTTTATTTTTAATTTTAAAGTGCCATACAAATAAAGTATTGACTATAATCATTATAAGAACTAGAATGTTGCCCAAAAACTGCTAACATGAACTAATTAGCGTATTTCTATGACAGAGCTGACGTATATCATACATCATCATCATCACCTCCGGCTGACTCAGACCAGCTCAGTTATACTATGCTATACTTCAGCTTGGTATAAATTGTACTTATTAGTTTGCTCTTTGTATTGACACTGATTGTTAATGATGATGACGTAATTTATTTGCAACAACAACGTAAATCTATGGGGGTATAAATTTAGCATTGAAATTGTATTGCAAATAATTTTTAAAGTGATTAACGGCAGCCAAACGCGGCCGAGTGTACCCGAGCATTGACTTCGACTCACTGGCTCGCTCACACAGATGACCCGAGTGCTCGAAGCGAACAGCGCCGGTGCACGAGCATGTCTCTCGTAGTAGCTTAGTTATTAACAACAGCAGCTAATCGGCGGTATAACAACAGCGCTGTCAGTTTTAATATTTACATGATTATCAGATAATGGTATATTTATCTCTCTCTCTCTCTACACACACACATATACATACAACTCATCAGGGAATCATATCGTAATCTCGGACCGGAGGAATCAAATTAACAGAATCGGAACGTGTCGTGCCCATAAAGGTAATAAAAGGTGGTGCTTGTAATATTGCCCCGTGTTTTATTACACAGCTCAACTTTAAAAATACTACGTTCAGTACCTTTTAGTAACTGTCACTAGTGCTCCACGCTGCTCACTGATAAACGGTAGTTTGAATACAGACCGTAGACTGTATATACGGTCTCTGACACAGACACGGTAAGACGTCCATATTACAGCTTTACAGCCAGCAGCGTATGGATGTGATGTAAAATGTTAAAAATGATGAATTACAGCAAAAATATCCATTACTACGCCGGTACGAAGCCTGTGCTGTGTCAGAGACTCTTGCGCGTTCTCGCGGTAGAGTCCCGCGGGTCCGATGCGAGTTCATTTTATGTCTGGAGAAATGTCCGAATTCCAAATCTTGATTCAGAAAATAGCGCATTTTACGTCTTTAGGACTTAATGTTTTTAATAATGGCTATAAAAAAATGCGTTCTGAAAAGTCAACATGTCTCAAAAAAATTATCCAGTGATTTAAGGAGGTCTCTTTCTCAATGTTAACAGACGGGGAAAAGTCTTTCTGGGCCAGTGTGCATCACGTGACGCTGTAGTTGCATTTTTATGATTTTTTTTTGTTATAAACATCAGAAAGTGAACATGGTGGTGGTTAGTGGTTTAGATTAATTTCACTTACTGGAGGCAATCTAATCAGCTCAATGACCAAACAGTAATCCTCTGAATAGCCACAATACTGAATTTATGAAAAATCCATCCAGTGATGAAGTGAAACAAAGTACATTCATTTAAGTACAGCACTTTAGTACAGTTTTGAGGTACTGGCACTTGAATTGTGTTTTTTTTACATTTTCTTGCTACTTTGAATTTTATGTAACTTTATTTATTTCAACTTCATACTTTGCTCACATTTCAGAAACATTACACAGATGTGAAATAATTAAGCTGGCAGGTTTGACTGTAACAAATCCATTCTCCCAGCTGTTGTGAAAACTGTACCAGAGAGGTGGTCAGAATAGTTAAGATGGGGACTTCTACAGTCAGGATTTGTGTATTAATTCTGCTTGTAGGTTCCTCCACCTTTGAGAGACAGTCAGGGCAGGACCTCTCCATGGTAAAGGTGGGGACGTTATAAGTCAGGATCTGTGTTATATATGGTAGCTTACTGCTGGTACTGTATGCCGTGTGAGACAGTGGGGTGGGGGATGGCAGGGTAAAGGTGGGGACTTCTACAGTCAGGATCTGTGTACCATCAGTTCTTCCGCAGACTGGATGGATTGTCTATATTAATAACTTACTTTGGTTGAGATGTATGTAATAAACTGAGATGTAATTTATTATTAGCTTTAATAATTAACATAAAGATAATTAAAACGTTTTCAGGCATTAAGGAATTTTAAATCACTGCATCAGCATTTTTCCAGGCGTGCTTAAACATGACCTGTACCAGCCAAAATCCTACTGGTCTAAAGACTCTTACATAATTAATTAGGCCCTGTGGTCTCTTCTGTCACCATCTGTGAGACCCTGTGGTCTGTTCTGTCTCCATCTGTGAGGCTCTGTGGTCTGTGCTGCATCTATGAGACCCTGTGATCTGTGCTGAATCTATGAGACCCTGTGGTCTGTGCTACTGTCTCTATCTATGAGACCCTGTGGTCTGTGCTACTGTCTCTATCTATGAGGCCCTGTGGTTTGTGCTGTCTCCATCTATGAGACTCTGTGGTCTGTGCCGTCTCCGTCTATGAGACTCTATGGTCTGTGATGACTCCATCTATGAGGCCCTGTGGTCTGTTCTGTCTCCATCTGTGAGGCTCTGTGGTCTGTGCTGCATCTATGAGACCCTGTGATCTGTGCTGAATCTATGAGACCATGTGGACTGTGCTACTGTCTCTATCTATGAGGCCCTGTGGTTTGTGCTGTTTCCATCTGTGAGACCCTGTGGTCTGTGATGCATCTACCCTGACCTCTGTGCTAGCATTGCTTCTGAACTCATCAAATGTAGCTTTAGCTTAGCTTGCTGAATTGCTAGCATCAGTGTTAGCTAAATGCCAGTAGCTAACAAGACTGATAACAAAGATGCACACACAGTAGCTTCTGCTTTTAGTGACAGTTGAGCTCAGTATGAAAACACTATAGCTAAAAATATGAAGCATTTCTGAAAATAGCTAAATAGTTTATGTGTATGCTTCCTCTGTTGTTAGCCAGTTGCTAATAATAGGTACAGCCAGAAGCCAGGGACACAGCCAGGGACAGCCAGAAGATGCATGATTCCTCTTAAGGGAAGTCATAAGAAATACAAAACAATGTGTTGAGTATGGAAGCAGAGCTGTGGACTGACATTACTTTCTGATTTTGAGTAAAAGTCTCTATAGCATGACATGAAATAATCTTCAGGCAAAAGGACAAAAATGAACTCCCTTTTGAAAATTATATAAAATCAACAACGAAACAGATTTGAATGAAGGTTCCCGAGTGCCCCTCTCTTTAACCTCGGTATATACAGCATGTGTAAAGCTTATATGACTGAGAATAATGTTCAACTCTATCTTATCAGAGTAACCATGATTCTCTGGCTTTTTGTTGAACATCTCTACTGTCAATATTGATTGGCAGCTTCAGAGTTTAAGCCCATTAGGCCTTAGCCACTGCTCGGTGCTGCTGTGAAAAGCCTTACATCCTTAGCCTGATTACCTCCAGGAGGAAAGAAAATTTAAACAAAGAAAGTTTCCATTTTGTGGCCAAAAGATTTCACCTAAAATCCCATTCATAAAGTCAGAGAATGCTCAGGGAAGACTGCAAAGGAATTTTTTAAGTATAATAAACGAAAAACTAGACCTTCAGTTCCTTAATCATTTTAATAATAATAATAATAATAAGGCATGTCATATCTCTGAGATTACAAAACAAAAATAGATAATAATAATAAAAGAAATCCCCCTGCTTACAAAAAAGTTGTGTGTGCAAAATGTAAAAAGATACGTGATGTGATCATCTGCAAATCATGGAAACTCCCCATGTGCTTGTAAATTTAACAAAGACAACTTGTCACATGTTGAAACTGCAAATTTCACTGTAAGAGGTAAATTCTTAATATGATGCCAGCAACACATTTAAAAAAGTTGGGAAAAGTACATGTTTACCACTGTGAAGCATCATCTCTTCTTTACACATCACTCTTTAAGTGTTCATGAACTGAGGAGACTAGTTTCTGTAATTTTTAAAGTTGAATATTTTACCATTCCTGTTTGATGTAGGATTTCAGCTGTTCAACAGTTCTGGGCCTCCTTTGTTATAGTTTATGCTTCATAATGCTCCAAATATTGTCATTGGGTGACAAGTCAAGACTTCAGGCAGGCTGGTTTATCAGCTGGACTGTTTTACTGAGGAGCCATGCTGCTGTAATACATGCAGAATGTGGTTTGGCATTGTCTTGATGAAATAAACAAGGCCTTCTCCAAAAAAGGAGATATCTATTTGTCATTATATGTTTGTCCTACACATGTATACATGAGCCTTCACAAACGTGCAGATTACTCATGATTCCATGTTCATTAACGCTGAACTGTGCGCTGATACTTCGCCAAATAGTCCCTCTCCTCCTTAGCCCAGATGATGTGGTGTTGAATATTTCCAAACAGAACCTCTAATTTTGACCTCTAAGTTTTCCACTTTGCCTCAGTCCATCGTAAATGACCACGGGGTCAGAAGAGGTGGCAACATTTCTGGATCTGGGTTGTATATAGTTACATCTTTGCATGGTAGGGTTTCAGCTTGTATTTGTGGATGTAGCAATGACCTGTGGTCACAGACAATGTCCTCTGGAAGTGTCCCTGAGCCCATGCAGTGATGTCCCCTACAAAATGGTGTCTGTTTTTAATGCAGGGCCATCTGTGGGCCAAAATTATGGCCATCTAATCCTGATTTTAGAACCTTGTCCCTTGCATTCAGAAATTTCTTCAGATTATCTGACTCTTTTATTAATATTATGCACTGTAGATGATGGGGTCCCCAGATTATTTGCAGTTTTACATTTATAAACATTATTTTTAAATTTGTGGCACTATTTTTCACTTTACTTCAGAGAGACTCAACCTCTCTGGGGTGTTCTTTTAATACCAAATTATTACTAACCCAAAATAAAAATTGTGATTTGATCCACAAAGGGTTTTCTATAAGAATGATTTTTATTTATTTTATTTGTTTTTCCATTATTTTACCAGGTGAGTCAATTGAGAAACAATTCTCATTTAAAATGACGACCTGGCCAAGAGGCAGCGTAAAGTAAAGAAAATCAAACGAGACATATTCATACAAATCAATACAAAAACAAAAGAATACAATAAGGATAGTAAAGATAAAATAGGCTAAAAGCATGTACAACAGTCAGCAACTGCTACCTTCACCAAACTCTTAAAATGAAAATGGGATGAAGGAGGTGAGTTTTAGCGTCTGTTGTAATTGGTTCCAATCATGGGCTGCAGAAAACTGAAATGAACAACGGCACAATAACGATGCGAACTTTGGGGATGAGGAGGTTGATGAAGTTGCTGGAGCGAAGGGAACGGCAGATGGCAGTGTTGTAGATAGTGTCCAGTTTATGGAGGAGGGATTTGGAAGCGGATCTGTAAAGTATGTCACCATAATCAATAATTGGAAGGACTGTCATTGTGACCAGAAGGTGTTTTGCGGAGTTTGTAAATGAAGATTTATTGCGATTAAGAAAACCACTTCTGATTCTAACTTTGGAGAGCAGAGTGTTGATATGGGTTTCAGAGTGAAGGATCAAGCCAAATACCTAAATATTTATAACTGTTGACAAATTTAATAATGGAGCCATCCAGGGAGACAATATTGTTAGGGGACTGGATCTGTGGAAGATTTCTATTGAATATCATGCATTTTGTTTTTCCTGTGTTAAGAGATAAATGGAGATCGGAGAAGGTGTGTTGAATGTTGTTAAATGCAATTTGCAGAGTGGACAATGCGGTGTTGAGAGAGGAGCTGGATGTGTATATGATGGTATCATCCGCATACAGGTGGATTTCGGAGTTGTCTACAACATGAGTTAAATTGTTGATGTAAATATTGAATAGTGTTGGACCAAGTATGGAGCCTTGAGGGACATCTTTGTAAAGAGGTAGTGGAGCTGAGACAAGACCTCCATCCTTATTGACTGTGTGCGCCCAGAACAGTACCTACTGAACCAGGCGACACATTTTTTTGACAGACCAATATTTCTTAGCCTTTCTAGTAAGCTGAAGTGGTCAACGGAGTCAAAGGCTTTACTCAAATCAACAAAAACAGCTGCACAGTATTCCTAATTGTCAAAAGCACAAATTATGTCATTAACAGCCTTCACTGTAGCAGAGATGCAACTGTGCCCTGATCTAAAGCCAGATTGTAAAGGGTCTCTGTGGGTCTCCAGATGGTCCACAAGCTGTATATTGATTAGCTTTTTGAGCACTTTGGCAAGGCAGGGCAAGATGAAGATGGGCCTGTAACAGTTCAAATCAGTATTGTCTCTTCCTTTGAAAAGTGGGATAGTGGCAGCAGATTTCCATTCCAGTGGGAACACTCCAGTTTGTAGCGATAGGTTGAACAAGCCACAGATGGGGGAAGCAATGACATGGGCACCAGTTTTCAAAAAGAATGGGTCTAAACCATCCAGTCCAGCAGATTTATGGTTATCTAGAATTAGCAGCTCTGCTAATACCTCAGAGTCATGTATCGGCTGAAAGGAGAAAGAGAGGAGATACAGATGCAGAAGTGATGGTAGATGCAGTGGAAGGCGGTGTATTACCAGCTTTGACAAAGCGTTTGTTGAAGTAGTCCAACATTTTGGATTTATCAGTGACAACACAACTATCAGTTTTTGCTTGTCTTATAGACTGAATACTTTTATTTCTGGCTGCTCTGCATAGCTGCCAGTCAGAAGTTTGATTGGTAATCTTAGCCCTTCGCCACAGATGGTGTTTTTGGTGGTTAAGTTCAGACAGGTTGAGACTGAACCAGAGACTGAGACGATTTTTTTTCTGAGCTTTTTAAGCAGGGCGTGTTTTTGTTGAGAACAGCAGTGAAGATGATTTTAAAAATAACCAAGCATCTATAACATCTGGAATGAGACCAATTCTGTGCCATTGTATGAGTGCAAGATCATACAGAAAAGCTTGTTCATCAAAGTTTCTGTTGTTTGCAAACCACCAGCGGTGGATGTCTTGAGACAGACACACATTTTTGCAAACACAGGCCATGCTGCAGTACTTCCACTCTTTTGTTGCTACTGTTCCAACTTTTAAAATTGTGTTTCCAAATGGGCCTATAACTGATCAAAAAAACAATGATCCCTGTCTCGACGTTTGTCATGTTATCTGTGTGTTAAATAAGGAATTAATATTTAATAAAAATATTTAATAATAAAATGTTATATATAATTAAATAGTGAAATCTGGATACAGCCGTGGGGGCGGGGCCTCGTTAACTACTATGAGAGCTATAACTAATATTATATATAACATTTTTTAAACATAGATTGAATGTAATAAATACATTTTAATAGTTATTTGCGTAATATATTATTGTGCCTTTATTTTGAAATGTGCACATATGCAGGAAACAGGAAGTAAGAAGTGCAGGGACTGTAAAATAAATCATGACTGTGTCTGAATTATGGCTGTATTATAGTGAAATCTGGATACAGCCGTGGGGGCGGGGCCTCGTTAACTACTATGAGAGCTGCTCAGTGGCGCATGAAGCAGAGAAAACACTTTTTCCAGGTTTAGAAAAGTGTAAAATACCCACATCTACTGGCTCATAGAGCATGTGTAGAAGTGATTAACAACAGCCGAAAGCAACTGAGTGCGACCAACTGTACCCGAGCACTGACTCCGACTCACTGGCTCGCTCACACAAATGATCCTAGTGCTCGAAGCAAACAGCGCCCGTTCACGAGCATTCCTCATGTAGTAGCTTAGTTTATTAGCAACAGCAGCTAATCGGCGGTGTAACGACAGCGGTGCCGTCGGCTTTAATATTTACATGATAATCAGATAATATCTGTCTCTATACACACAGACATCAAAAAGTGTTGTGCCCACGAAAAGGTAATAAAAGGTGGTGCCTTGTAACATTGCCCCGTGTATTATTCCACAGCTCAACTTTAAGTAAATACTACGTTCAGTACGTTTAATAACTGTCTCTGGTGCTCTGCGCTGCTTACTGATTAGCGGTTGTTTGAATACAGACTGTAGACTGTATATACGGTCTCTGACACAGACACGGTAAGACGTCCATATTACAGCTTTACAGCCAACAGCGAATGGATGTGATGTAAAATGTTAAAAATTATGAATTATGATTAAAAAAATATCCATTACTACGGCCGGCACGAAGCCTGTGTTGTGTCAGGGACTCTGAGAGTTACATGCGCGTGCATGTGGTGGAGTCCCATGGGTCCGATGCGCGTTCATTTTATGTCTGGTGAAATACCTATGTATTCGGAAAAAGGCACATTTTACGTTTTTAGGACTTAATGTTTTTAATAATGGCTAATGACTTTCTGGGCCAGTGTGCATCACGTGATGCTGTAATTCCTCTTTCGGCCACTATGTAAATTTTGCATCAGAGCGTATTGCACCAGGAAGTGCGCCACGCTCTGAAGATAGCATTTAACATTGGGAAAGAGACATCCTTAAATCACTGGATTTTTTTTTGAGACATGTTGACTTTTTAGAAGGCATTCATAACTGTTATTTAAAACATTAAGTCCTAAAGACGTAAAATGCACCATTTTCCGAGTACAGAGGTATTTCTCCAGACATAAAATGAACAGGCATCGGACCTGCGGGACTCCACTGCGTGCACGCGCATGTAACTCTTGGAGTCCCTGACACAACACAGGCTTCGTGCCAGCTGTAGTAATAGATATTTTTGAATCATAATTCATCATTTTTTTCCATCTTACAACATATCCATTCGCTGCTGGATGTAAATCCTGTAATATGGGCGTCTTACCGTGTCTGGACCAACTGCGACACACTGAACAAGAGCAATAGCCCTCATGGGGACTGCAGTACTCTGTGTGAACTCCAGGGGCGCATGCTGACACACACTTTTCACATAGAGTGGTGAAAATGGTCTCCCTGGGGACATTCGAGAAAAAAGCAAGGGGCATATCTAGACACTGTTTTAAAGCTGTTAAAAGCATTGTGCCTGTGCGGACCTCATTTTTGGTCCCTACGGTGAAATGAGTTCCCATCGGTCAGTGTGTGTATTTCACCGGGATAGAAGAACAAGTGCACACACAGACACTTACACACACACACACACACACACACACACACACTGTGATGGATTGGATAGTCACCTCCACGTGTTGTAGAAGAGCAGGGGAATGTTGAGACCCACAGTCAGCCATTCCTGGGCACACAAGAACATGATGCAGAAGAGTCCATGGATGGAGTACTCTGGAAGCACTAACTACAAAGAGACACAGAGGTGCAAGGAACAGAGGAGAGAGGGGAGGAGAAGTCAGAGACAAGAGCAGTGGAGCAAAAGCAGCCATTTACTCAGACGTCACTGATGAAGCTGAAGAACTTGAAGGTAAACAGGAGAGTCAGGCACTGAGACCTGAGCTTGTCTCTTTCTCCTGTCCCATTCTTTGCATTGCTGCTGATGTGTGTTACTGAATGAACATAATGCTTAAATGACCTTTGCTGTGATACAGAACTTGCATTAATGACTCAGCACTTTATTGAACTAAACTACATGGCAGTTGATTAGCAGATGCCACATTATCATTTTAATGCCCACAGGTGGGAGAAAACACCTCAAGTCTCATCGTTTGCATCCAGATCTTTACCCTAGCCTATATTTAGCCACTGGAAATCTGTCTATCTGCAAGCAATTCAAATGGCTGAATGTGACCGTCTATTTCCTTCAGAGCTTAGCTTCACAATGGGCAGCACACACTGATGGCAGGGCTCCATCATTATCATAAAAACTGGAGGGCTCGGCTCCGCTAATGCAACAACCGTGCACGCACGCACATGCACGTGCACACCCAGGCACACAAACACACACACACACACACACACACACACACACACAGCAACAAGGCCTGTTGTTCTCCAACATGAAAAGTTAAAGGAAGTTAAAAGCAGCTTATATTTGAACAGTTTTATAACAATCTGTAACAAAGTTGGAATTGCTTTCACTTGCAGTCACTTTGGCAAAACGTCAAAACTAGGCTGCACAACATGTTAGAAGAGTAGGCTTAGACTTACAGCAAACTGAAAAACACTTTGAAGGGGAATGAGAGTGGCCAAAAAGCATGTTTTTTTTTTACGCTGTGTTTATTGGCTTTATCATTTACTAGGTTTTTAACATTTTCTCATTCAAAGTGATTCAAATACTAAAAACTGCATAGCCGTGACCTTGCCTATGGGCAGTAGAATTCACCGAATGGTCTGTGCCCAATGATAGCTGCCTGTTGTCATTGAAACTTGTGAAATGCAGCTGTTTTGACAATGCAGACCATAAGTCTGCCATTAGTCTGCATTGTCATAAGTTGTCATATGTTTTTGCATTGCAAACTTATGGTTTGCAATGCAAAAAGACACCTTTTGCATGCACATGAAACACTGCTGGACAGTCAGGTAAGAACTTGGCAGGGCAGCACCAATCATGATGTTATTTTATGCTGCCCGACAGCCAGACAACATCTCCCAGGTCCACATGATACACATAAGGACTGCGTCACTTAAGAGTACAGCTGGACTGAACCTGTTGCACCCAGATTTTCTATTCAGGAATCTGATTTTTACCAGTCTGAACGTGACTTTTTTTTCTTCACCTTAGGTTTTGCCTCCTTCTCCTACTACAGAGCAGATGCAGAAGGATACCTGAACACTTTCCCTGCCAATGAGATGAAGATGAGAAGAAACCGGAAGAGACATCTGCCAACTGGCCGACTTCCAGACCTTCTCAACGACTTTATTTTTAAAAAGCAACAAGGGACACATTTAGCAAATTATTCATATCATCAAGGGACAAGAGAGAAATATCTTAGCATCATGTAGCCTGCATGCAGTTGGTGTGTGTGTGTGTGTGTGTGTGTGTGAGACAGGGTCACAGGCAGGACGAGTAGATCCGTTGCTTGCAGTGTGAGGTTGTAGTGATTTTCTAGCCTGGTTGTTTTGATAGAATACATTTAAATCTGAATGTATGATACCAGCCAACTACCAACAAGCAGAATTATATGTATATATGTAAGGTTGTAACATAGCCATTGCTCAGGGGCTTTTGTAAAGTTTTTGGTGCCCCCTGACATTTCAAGGAATGATCCACTATACTTCACCTAGATTCAAATTTTCATTTTTATTTTTTTTTTTATCATTGCTTTTATGCAACTTAAGTTAACATAAGAAAATAAGAGGGAAAAAAGTAAATATGAAATTGATTTTCCTCTTGAAAATTACTTTCTTTGACAAAAATGCAATTTTCTCAGGTTTTTGTCTGACATGTTTTTTTTGATGAAAATACACGAATTCAGGTGTTCATATAAGAGAATTGAAGAAGCTAGAATAAAATGTTTTGTCTATAAAAATTGTTATTTCTTTTGTTGTGTTCATTGTTTATATATTTAAAGGGCAAAATATTCTGCCGGCCTTAGAAGATTTGTGAATATGATCAGTGCTGGAAACCTAATAATGGCAAAACTGAAATTTAATATGATACGCATGTTCTCTTAGTGTATAACCCCCTGAAAAAATTAATCATTGTGTTTTTGAAACCTTAGAATAAGCCTTTAATTTCTATAAAGCACACGGGTCCTGGTCTATATGAGGACACCATGTTGCACTGGCACAATAGCCACAAGTCACAGAAAGAAAGGGACGTTCATGTTTTTGCATTTTAACATTGCTTATGACTCCAGTGTCTTCATCACATGGTAGGCGAGTGCCACAGGCCTGTAGCCGTTGGACTCGCTGGGATGTCCCTTCTTGGGAACAGGGCTGATGCAGGATGTTTTTTTCACAGTGCTGTCTCTGCATCAGCCTTCAGGAGGATGTAAACACAGATAGCGATGATGTGTGTAAACACCCTCTGAAGGTAGAAGGCCGGACGCTAACAGCTAGCAGCTTAACATCACGGCAGCATATCATTGCTTTCACAGTCACATGCACGGGGTTGCACCATTTGTTTGCCTTTACTGCAAGCTTTAGTGTCCCTGTTGGCACTCACAGTGGTGAAAGCGGGTAGGTCCACGTTAGCATCCAATATGTAGCTGGTTAGCCATGTCTCCGTGAGAATGATCAAGCTGCTCTCCTGGTACCTCCACTGGTTTTTGAACGATGTTGTCAACTCATCCATTTGTGTTAGACAGCGTGCTCACATTCCCCATTAGAACAGAGGGAATGGATGGCTTGTACCGTCGCAGTTTGTGTGCTTTAGCCTTTAGCTTAGCCTTAAACTTTGCTCCGGCTCGGCACCCACATTACTTCTTCCTTAGCTCCCTTGATATGAGATGGCGTCTACAGGCTTATCCCTCTTCCCTCAGCGCCAGCAGAGGAACTCTCGAATAAGCAAGTTTACTGGCACTAACTTGCATGGTATGACAGGTGGTTCATGTCAGACGACAACAGCACCACAGTCCACATATACACAGGCGGCTACAAATAGTAAGACAAAAAAAACCCAACACAACGCGCACACAGAGCAAGTGGACAGGCAGCCCTGATCACAGCTGGATCAGCTGTCAGTTGGCTTTAACAGCTGCAGAGACTTTTGATGGAGTTGATGTCACATGCACAATGAGCAGATAAATAACAGCCTAATAATAAGTGCGGCCAATCAGTAGCAGAGAAGCAGAGTTTCTCTGTTTAACAAACACCCGCATATAACCATGCTTTAGAGTTTAGAGTATTAGAGTAAAAAGTGTTTCTTTCTGACAGACAGACTCTCTCTGACTTTAACTGTCTTCATTACAAAAGTAGCCTTGATGGTGGAAAGTAACAGATTGTGAAAAAATAAATGAAGACAATTGTTTTTGGCCTTTTTTGTTATTTTATTATGTTTTAGATGGTGAATCAGGATATGAATGAAATATAAAACGTGAGTTATACACTTGAGTTTAATCTTTGATCTATCTTCACTCCAGTGTGAAACTGACAATCAATAACTGACGGAGGTGTCGGTCGATAAAAGACTTCCCTAAAGGCTGCTGTCCTGTTTCCTTGCATATCACTCCTCAGAGATCCCTCCTCGATTGTCAGGCCTCAGCACAAATAAGAGCTTTGGTAGTCCTTCAAGAAGACGCATCAACGACTCCCGGTCCAAACGAGGAGCGAGGAACTGAACAATAAAAGAAGTGAGATCTGGCTCTGGTGTTCCAATGAGTGAGCAGGAGTAACAGCTGGGGATAGTTTTAAAATCCTTCTTAAATACTATTAACACAACCTCCCCGCCCCTCAGGATGTGGTTGTTCCATGTAAGAGTATCCTGTGGGAGTGGTCTGGTTGAGTGTAAAACAGCCCAGTGGTTTATGCCAGGTTTCAGCAAGACAGGAAATTTAAATTAATGTCTGTGATAAATTCATTTAGAAGGAGGCTTTTATTGTTGAGGGGGTGGGTTTTAAGGAGGACGAGTCTGAGATGAGGACTATCTAAAAAAGTGTTGATTCGCCTGAATGGGCGTGGTTTAGCAGGACAGAGCAGTGTAAGTGTCTGCAAGCTCCGTGTCCGTCTCAGCCCTTTTAAGCTAGTGCTCAGAGTGCATGCTTATGATTTTACCGCAATGGAGTTGCTTTACTTTTGTACAAACAAAATAGGTTACCTCTTTTAATTTTCTTTTTCAACGATTCAATTCATCACATTCACTTTTATGTAACTGTTGTAACATGCGCCCCGTATCATGTGCCATGAGAATATTTGATCAAATTTACCAGCTAACAATGTCATCTGTTAACAAGCTAATTTTACACTGACAAGTTCTCTTTAGAACGAGGCCTTAACGTACGAAGCACTTAACATTTAATTGGTAGAGAAAAAAAAGTGCAATATTTCCCTCTGAAATGTATTTGAGTATAAAGTAGTGTAATAAACCTTGCCTAAATACGAGAAATTTTTAACTTAATTTAATTGTCATCAAGACTTCGATCTTTTCAGGGGCGTCCCTGCTGATTCCAAAAAGACAATAAAACACATTCTGCACATGTTCCAGCAGCATGGCTTCATGGTAAGAGTGCAGCTGCTAGACTGACCTGCCTGCAGTCCCGACCTGACTCCCACTGAGCATGTGTGGCACATTATGAAGCATAAAAATGACTATTGAGACATATCATGAGCAAAAAATGTGAAACTCTCAAAATGTCAACAATACTGCAGGCACTGCAGGCATCAAATTAAGAGTATTTACAAAAGACAATAAAGTTAATCAGTTTGAACATTAAATATCTTGTCTTTGTTTTGTATTCATTTGCAATATAGGTCAAAATGATTTGCAAACCATCACATTTAGTTTTTATTTATGTTTGACCATGATTAGCCATAAGTATTGATCATTGCTATATATCAACAAATGTTCAGAGAAGCGGTTGCATGCTGTTTGTGTGAACGAGCCAACGGTCCCGCTTGGTGTAATGTTCCCACCTGAACACTAGGGCAGGTTTCTGAATGACGGACATTGTATGCAAAACCAAAGCTGACATTGTTTGCACTTCTCGATAAATTTTGAGGTACTGTTTGGCGGTGTTGTTGTTTTTTATTTATAACTTGTGAATAAGTGGCCACTTTTTGTTTTAAACTCAATGTGTGGCATTTCTTGCTCGTATGTGTCTTTTTATATGACAATTTTAAGTCAATTTGTATCAAATGCACATTGTCACTTTGATCTTTGTTTTTTTTTAAACTAATATGAACTAGTTTTCGACTGAAGTGGGTTTCTCCCGAGGGTTGGTTTTACTGTAGTTCAACTTCTTCCACTGTGAAGTAATTGGTAGTTTGCAAAGCTATGCTTTCAAAGTAGCTTCCACAAACTGGAGAGAGACGACTGGAGAGAAGAGGAGGAGAGAGGAAAAAAGAGGGAGGTAGAGAGATGCTTAAATTGAG
This sequence comes from Plectropomus leopardus, assembly GCF_008729295.1. Taxonomy (NCBI): domain Eukaryota; kingdom Metazoa; phylum Chordata; class Actinopteri; order Perciformes; family Serranidae; genus Plectropomus; species Plectropomus leopardus. The sequence continues at coordinate 31,709,096 of NC_056478.1, read as the reverse complement.
GAGGAGAGAGAGAAAAAGGGGGAAGACAGGTCCAAAAATAAACCCAGGAATAGCGCTAATGAGTACACTCAGGTTTGCTCAGTTGCTGTGACAACGCGCTGGCTCATTGCTTCAAGCCACAAGACTGCATATCTAATGAATAACACACACACACACACACACACACACACACACACAGAGTTGAGAGTAAAGAACAGAGTATATCCCCTCGAGCGATTATCATCTGCATGGGTTTGCAGGCGTCCAAAACCATTGGACCCATCAGAACAAAACACTCTATTGAGACCAAAATGGCACGTGCCCATATGTCTGCATGCGTGTTTGTGTCTTTAGTGCAAACTATCAAATAGGTTTGCCGACATAAAGAAATGCAGCCAAAGCTTTTAAGCGAATCTATGGGGAGCACGGTGCTGTGACTGCGCCAGTTGGAGGGAGCTGAATAGTTTGAGCAGAGGAAAGGAGAGCTCCTGAGAAAGAAGGAAAAATCCTTCACAGTGAAGCAGATCTTCCTGCATCAGAACCTCAGGCCTCACACTGACAGGCACAGTGTGCAACAGAGTCGAAATATAGCTCAGAATTGCATGAACTCTAGCAGATGTATAAAACAGGAAATGTTCACCTGAGGCACTTTGTATGGATGTCCTCTTGTTCTACTTCTCTTTGCTTTCATCCAGTCACTAGATAATGCTGTTGGTCAATCACCTCATACATTCATGTAAGCTTAGACAATATGCACATATGATATGAACATGACATGACAGGACAGCATAGGACAGGACAGGACAGGACAGGACAGGACAGGACACGATATGACAGAAATGTGTTTGCTTATGTTGCTCTTCCTCCACTGAGGAAGATCTTTGGGTGCAGTGCTGTGAATCAATGAACTGGGTTTGTTAAAGTTTTTGCATCCACGGGTTCAGTGCCTTGATTTCCCAACTTCCCAAGAACAATTGTTTGATTTACAGTATGTTATTATTAAACTTACTGAATTATGAGGTTCTCTTAATCAAACCAGGTCAGTGTATGAAAGTATAATTTGTTTTCAGACGGGATTGAACTGCATGAAAAATGAGACAATGGCTCGTTTACTCGTTTTAAACCATTAAACGATAAAACAAAAGTTAAGAGCTGTTTTTCCATGATCCAATGTTTGGTTTTAAACCAAAATCGAGAAAACGTGTGGGTTCCTTACATGAATGTCTGACGTTTTGGTTGAGATCTGTTAAGGTGTTATGATTTGATTAAATATTACAATTTTATGACCACCAAATAAGCACATAAACACTTGTTTGTGATTCTTTTAGGTTTCTTGTATTGAACTGTAGTTACTGGTTTACATACAGTATATGTGTGTAATAATGGACAGGCACTAGAAAGCCGACATGTAGTTTTCAGCTTCCAACCTATTGGCTGGAAGGGTGTTTATGTCTTGAAATACCTTGATCTGAATTTATTGCCATAAGTCATCATTTCCAACAATCAAATCTGGTTACCTCACAACCATAATGAAATTGACTTTCAGGATTTCACAAACTGCACTGATACCTAATACCCAGTAGGCTACTCCAAGGTCTATTTTACCACCTGTTTTTATCGTAGATTTAACCTAGACTCATAATCGAATACAACACAATGAATTTCCACAGGCATTTTCATAGTTTAATCAAACATAACTTTTTAATGTTGAGTTATTTTCTTTTAAACCACAAAAACAAAATATCTGACCTGCTAGAAATCCATATGATCATCTGAGAGCCAGATCATTGATCATCATCAGTTTATGAAAATGCTACTTTTCTATGATGTAGGAGATATGTTGAAACTTTACATTTCAGCAACACTGTTTGGTTTTTGTGAGGAAAAGATTGTGTTTGAGTTAAAAAAATACTTGCTTTTAGTTTACAATCAAAACAGAAAAAAAATGATTTTCTGGTGACTGCACTGTGATGATAGGGCTGGGTAGTATATGGATATTATATTGGTATATGACACTAGATATTGTCTCTGATTTTGGTAATAGTAATAGTAATTTAGTAATATGTTATGAATTGTTATTTCCAGGTTTTAAAGGCTGCACTACACTAAAGTGATGTCATTTTCTGAACTTACCAGGCTATTCTAATATTTTCTCTACCCATGCAGTCATTATGTCCACATTACCAATGATACATATCAAAAATATCTGAGAGCATCGATTGTTGACTCTACAATATTATTGCTATATCAATGTCAAGGCATTTGGTCAAAAATATTGTGGTATTTGATTTTTGCCACATTACTCAGTCTCATTATACAATTTAATCAAATGTTTAGGAAATATCTGATCTCTGATGTTTGTTCATGAGAACATTGATTGATTGGTATGTCTTTTAGTAAACATACACTGGGTGGGACTGTTCTTTGAGCTGCTGCTTGGTGATACTGTAGTAGCCTAGCACATGTGCATTTACCTCCAATGATCCCTACACAGTAGGTCACAGCTGCAGCGACAGTGCATCTGGATGTGTGTGCATGTACTATACGCTGCCATGTCTGTGTTTGTGTGTTGATGCATGTGTGTATGTGTATCTGCACAAGCACTGTAGGGAGAATGTCCTCCCCAGGGGCCAGTGAAAGGCCCGAGGGCTTGAGCTGACAACACTTATAACCAAGATCAGCTGTTCAACCAATGAACCTCCAACAAAACACACACACACACACACACACACACACACTTGCATACACACATGCATGAGACGTGCAGGCACAGTGTGAGTTTCAGAGAGGTGGAGGGAGAAACAGATGTCACATTGAAGCTGGGAGGGGGCTTTTTTTCATCCATACTGGGTCCTGCAGGCAATCTGTCTGCACACACACACACACACACACACACACACACACACACACACACACACACAAATATGGAAACAAACAGCATGGTTTTGCAGAGCAGAGCACAGAACCTCTTAGTCTTTGTCTCCCCTCTGATGTGAGTGCATCATGAGGCAAGACGACAAAAGAAGCATCACTGAGCAAAAATGCAAACAGAGTGAGTGAAACTACACCTGTAGAGTTCTGATATGCACTTCCCAAAACTCACAGAATTAAAAAATCAAATACTTAATTGTCGCTTCTAAAAAGTGATGAGTAAAATGCTGCCAGGGTTGCAACTTACAACATTCAGCAGATATAAATATATATGTTATTTGGCTTGCAAAACATGTTTAATACATTCGAAAGTATCAGATATCTGGTGAAAGCACAGGGTTTTCCTGCAAACGGTTTTGCATTTCATTTCAAAGGTGCACTAGTTTTGTTTTGGTTTTTTCCACTTCATTTTATGTTCTTTCCCAGTGCAGAACATATTCTCTCAGCGTGAATGATAACAAGCCAGTAAGAGATCTCATTCAGAGCCTCAGTGTGTTCTGTCCCTCTCGGCTTACCTTCCTCAGCAAGTTGCAGATCCTCTCGATGTTACGTAGTCTCTCCCTCTGGAAGGAGACAGACAAGAGAAAGGTATGAGGCTCTGTGGGACTCAACATTCAACATTTCCAGACTGATAACTCAGTCCAGTCAGTCGAGTATACTGACATTTGATAAAAGATGAAACAGAAAAGAAGGTGAGGGTTCCTTGTACTGAAATTAGATGAAAAACATATTTCTAATGAGCTGTTTATATGTTCTAAAATATTTTCAAGATGAAGCTACAGAGAGAAATACAGCCCTTTACACATAAGTACATCTTACATCTCATGTCAGAGCTATGGAGGCCAAGTCGTGTGTCACGCCTGACTTAACTCATGAATCTGAAGGCTTCAGATTTCTACGTTTTGCGTAAGAAAAGGAAATGGTTTGTTTCTGTCCTGGAGATGTTCAAATGAAGGTGTCCATATTGTCCATTTTTTTAATTTGGCGCTCATACCTCTAATCCAGAGCTGTCAGAGGTTTCTGCCACCAGTTAGGCCCCACCCCCAAAACATGTCATCTTTGTATACAAACACAAATTTGGACTATAGTAGGTTGACCTCAAATGTTGTCAGAAAAGCCTTAAGACCTTGATGTCACTTATTCGAAGAGTCAACATGCCATTTAAGTGTCATAGTCATTGCGCCACCTACTGGCAAAAGGACATCACCCTGTGAAAATAATTTCATTTACATGAAAGTCACATTGTGCAGTCTACAGCTCATATACAGAAACATGAGTCATAATTCATGTGTGTGCTCAAGCACCACATAGTGGATACCAGAAGTGAGCAAAAGTTGCCCTCTTTTTCCTATGTATCATTCTGTCATTTATTTTACTGTTTTTTATCTATTGCACATCTTTTAGTTCTAGGAAAGGGATCCCTCCTCAGTCGCTCTTCCTGAGGTTTCTTTTTTCTAAAATAACATTGATTTGAATTGAAATACCATTTCACTCCTATGTGCACTGTCCAACTTCCACCGCAATACACAGCCACGCCAATCAGTGTCCCACCATACCCTCAACATGCACAAAGGAGCGAGGGCCTGTTCATAACTGCTCGCAGTTTTAATTGTCATTGTGTTCATATGTTATTACATCTCACTCTGTGTGTGCTCTCAGCTTGTGTAATAAGCTGTAAAATGCTGAAATCAGCACCGGCCACAATGCTGATGCTAACAGCCGACATTTCACCAGAGCTTTTAACATCATCATGAAATATTAACAAACTCCTATAGAGGCACAATCTGGACTTGACTGTGTTCCCTATGTGTACCTCTGGCTGCTTATAAATCATATATTGATCGGAGCGTCACGCTTTTAGTGCTTACGGACAGTCACTTTCACTTTATCTGTGCTCCTCATAAACTGCCTGCAGACACCAACAACAGGCTCCATGGGAACAATAAAGTATATTAAAATATTTATTCTCATACACAACATCAAAGCTCACCTCTCAGCTCAGCTGATTAAATGTATGAAAATGTGCTGAAATAACTGGAGGAAAAATCACACTATGCTGCTCATGAACGTTGTATTTATTAGCGTTTCTGATGTCCCACCGTAATCCACTTATTGTCATTTACTTTTTCATATATCTCCTCTCTGTCTCATCTTCTGTGGTTTTAAACCTTTTACTGCATTTTTAGCATGCATCTAATGCTGAGTGTTTACAAAAAGCCTACAGTTAAGATTTTGTGTGAAAATGTACTAATGAGATTAGGTTGTACTGCTGACACACTTTATATTGATAAAAAAAAATTCCAAGAGTAATGTCAAGATAAGCAAAATTATATGCTGTGATTTCCACTGACAAGCTTTAGAGCCTGTGATAAGCAAGATACTAATGAGATAGGGAGGATACTTTGTGCCATGCTCTGTTTTAAAAAAGTGCTTTGTGGTGTACGTTTTAACCAAACATGACCTTTTTATTGTAGCAAACTATATTTTGTCAAGTAGTACTTAAGAGCTCTATTTACATCTGACAGTGTTCATGTCAGGGACACACTGGTATAGTTAACAGATGATCCTGTGAGAGTCAAGTCAATTTTGTTTATAAAGCCCATTATCACAAATCACCTCTTCCAGGATGGACAAATGTACAATAGATGTTTTAAATAACAATTAAATTATGGTAATGTAAAAAAGGAAAGAGAGAGAGAGAGAGAGAGAGAGAGAGAGAGAGAGAGATGCACAGCAATAATGGTAACAATAACATATAAACAATACTGATAGACATAAAATTAATAAATGCAATTTATGATAGCATGTGATGTTACATGCAAATATCGTAGGTGTTGATTATGTTGATTGATTATTGTTGAGTAGTGGAAGCATCATGCAGGATCATGGAATCAGCAAAACCGAGGCCCATCACACAGCCACAGCTTCAGACAGAACCACAGTAACAGCACAACCAGAGTACAGCATCAGTGCAGCCACAACGTGAGCAGGGCCAAAATTCAGGATCACAGCATCAGCACAGCCATCACCGCGATCCAGGTGTCTAACACTGCATAGTGCTGAGCAAAACTAATAGTGGTTAGAGCTAACAAGTGTACAATTTAAGAGTAACTTACACTAAATTAGTATTGAGGTACCAGCTCTCCAAGAATAATTACATGAACATTCTTTGGGTGGACCCAAATGGATCTTGTGACGGTATTAATTTGAGTATGCTGACGTTGCTGTGTACCTCTGCTGAATTACCAGCCTCTTCTCAGTCCCAGGCTGACAAATACTGTACCAACACTTTGTTATTCCCCTCAGTGTGCGATATCCATGTTAAATGCACCTTTAGGGCCTGTGTTCATCGAGTGTTTTTTCTTCTCAGCGCCAGAGTCTTCTAGTTGTTTCCTATGAGGAGTGGCTGTCTGCAGCTGCATGTGGCTGCTTGGAGAAAAAGTGATGCCAAAGGCATCATTTTTCAGAGCGCTCCACCTATTTTGTGCAGCTGCAGATGCTTTGAGTTGAAAATCTCTGAACTTTTCAAAAAGGAGCAAGTGATGTCACCGCTGCTCTTGTAGCTTGGCTGCTGTCATTACAGAGTCAGAGAAGCCTGTCTGTGGGAGCAGGTTGGCTGGTGGACACCGGATGTTGCCGTCGTGTTGTTGTTCTTTAATCAGTGTGCTGTTGTAAGCTTGTTGTTGCGTGTGCTGCTCTCTCTCTGCAGAAATTTGTTCTCTCTGGTGTTGCTGACACCGGGCACCAGGGCCCGCAAGTAAATTACACACAACAAATTGGACAAAAGTTGCTTTACTGGTAAGTTTACAGACATGATGTTTTGTTAATCAGTCTGTCATATTGTTTATTACTAATGCAATCTGAGTTGGATTTAGTGCTGTGACTTAGGCTGCTTTTTAAATTGTCAGACTGTGTCACAATGACAAATGATGGTTCAGCTGCATGAATTAAACTGGTTTAAGCTTGTACTCTGGACCAGACAAGGCAAAACTGGAAATCGACCCAACGTTACTGCTCAGTTAGATAGATAGCGCATCGCAGCTACATGCCAACCATCCAAATCCAACCACAGATATCACCACCAAGACTACCAAAATAGAGATAAGAGCATAAATTTAGCATAACATTAAGCAGAGCTGACAGACTGGAAAAGCCCATGCCGTATTCTGTCTGAATTTATTAACAGGTGATCTGACACTTGGATATTTCAGTAACTCAACTGTTGTAAAAGAACAGTGCAATATTTTGGAAAATTTGTCTATTTCCTCTGTTGAGTCATTGTAACTTGATGTAACTGAGCTCAGCCTGATAGCACTGAAACTGGCTCGGGTTCTCTTTGTCATGCTGCGTTTGGTAGTACAAGACCAATCTGGAAACGTCCATTTTCAAACAGCTGAACAGCCTGAGATGTTTTAAGAAAATTAAATGTATTTCAATATGTCTCAGTTTTTCCACATTCAGGCAGTCCACTACTCACTATCATTACATGTGTTGGAAATACATGTCCACTCCTGTGTTATAATGAGGACATCACCACACCACACTAAAGTGGAAGCCCCTGAGGAAGCAGGTTCAGTTATCTCCACACCATAATAGTATCTACTGTTTTTCCATACAGTTGTATTGTGGTCAGGGTGAAAAGCCTCTTCTTTACATTAAGTATCTACACACTTTTTAACCTGCTCCTGTCACTTCTTAGCCTCTACTGTTACTGTCTCCTTTACTGTTAACGCCACATGTACAGGACATAGACACAATTGACATAATAGTTTTCTCCCAGACTTCCACTGTAAAAATGCAAGTACACAAACAGAAGAATATTAAACAGTATAAAAATAAGTAAGTACTAAGTTTAGTGCATCACTGCATCAATATGAAGCATGCAAAGTCATCCAGTGTTTTGGATTGCACCCTTTGGCAGGCTGATTCTGTCCCATGGGTCCAGCATTTCTATGTGGGTCCCATGGGACAAGTAAAAAAAATGGGCCATATATGGGAATGTCCAAAGGGTTTCGCTATGGCCTCATGCCAGTTGCCCACATGGGTGGGTCCCACATAGGTTATGCCAGGGTTACCTGGGTACCGAGTGGGTATAGGCCCAAAATGGGCATCTCATCTGGGGCCCCACAGGTAAACTCACCCATGTAGGCAATAGGTGGCCCCACACCCACATGGATTTTCACAAACCAATATGATCGCATGTGAAATATGTGTAAAACATGTGCTTTGCATATAAGTTCATGTGGTTTTGGAACATTTTAATGGTGCTTTTGTGTGAAGCCATGTGAATTCCCATGTGAAAACTTTGTCCATATGTTGTCACATGTGATCACATCTCTCCTATATGTGAACACATGACAGCTCAACATGTGGACATAGGTCTTACATGGGAATTTACGTGGCTTCTGTGATGCCTGGTACATGGTGGGGTGGTGTTTTGTGTGCTGGATGGCTTGTTCTGTTTCTCTCCCTGTGTTGCAGTGGCTGGGCGTGGCCTCCATGCACTGGAGCTCTCCACACACTTCCTCACCTGCGCCTGATTACCAATCACCTCTCCCTGAAGTATAAAGTCTACTGCTGCACTCTTTTCGGATGCCAGATTGTTTTCCACCATACCAGTGGTAGATCGGCCGGCTCTCTCTATATCTTTTTGCTGCTCTCGCTCCTGGTGATTTTTTGGATTTTTTGTCTCTGTGCTTCCTTCAGTGTTTCTCCTCGCCGTGCTCCAGTGCCTCGCTGCCCAGCTCCTCACCATCGGACTCAGTCACCCCCAGCACCTCCAGCTTCCTTCCTCACAGACTCTCTGTGCACTCAGCCACCACCAGCCTCACGCTTGCCCTCTTCACGGTGAAACCTCGCTCTCATCCCCCACCAGCCACCCGCACCCTCACCACGGACAAACCTCAGCCACTCTGATCCATGCGCTCCCAGACTTCCCATCCCCCATTCCCGTCATATTATCATTAAAACTTTGTTTATTGTTCACCTAATGTCTGTGTGTTTGCTCCTGGGTTCTTACCCCTTCACTCAGCTTCACACAAAAACAGCATGAAATGGTTCCAAAGCCACATGAATTCACATGCAAAGCAATGATGTTTCACTTGTTACACATGTGATCACATGTGAAATCTATGTGGTTTTTCTGTAAGGGCATGCAATTGTTGGATGGGACCTCTTTAACCCTTTACATGAACAGAAGTATGAAATAACCTGTGGTTTTGGAGGGGGTCACATTCTGGAAGTATTGTACTAGTGTACAACAGCTTTGCTAAGTGAGCAGTGAGCATCTTTGAGTAGTTACAGACTATAATTGGCAAACAGCACCTTACCCAAATATGGAGCACAGCAGTGCTCTGTGGAAGGAAATACTGTTGCTGAGCTTTGCGGGTTAAAACAATATAACATGTCAGAGCCGAGCTAGCTGTCTTACACTGCTGCTTAGCTCACCTCACTCTGAACCCAGATCTATGCTGGAGGCTGCACTTCATTTTTCTGTATTTAACAATGGATCCACATGATAAATGAAAGATGCTGAGAATTATTTGCACATTGTGTATTTCCACTCAGCAACAGTCTTTTTGAATGGTCTCATCACTTCATCAACTCGTCTCCGGCTGTGGTGAGCTGCTTTTTGTGAAAATGCCCCGAAATTACATTATGCTATGCCCAGCAGCAAACAGCAGACAGACACAGTTAGCAGGTGCCTGGTCAACAGTGGTGTTGAGAATTAAGCAGCTAAACAGCCAGTATTTCACGAAGGACTTTGTGGAGACCAAAACACAGGTGAGTAAACACTGAACTTCAATGTGTCAGGTGGGCAGAAACAAGACTTCAAGTGAAAGCTTACATGGCAACTTTATATGGTGCTAATGTGTCAGGTTATAGCTTGTTCAGTTGCCTCACGGTGGCAAAAAAATGAATAAATTTTGCTTTTATGGCCAGATATGAGGTTGGACAAATTTTTCATTTCACTTTAAATAAGCATATTTTCAAAAAAAAAGTTAAACTGCTCTTTTACTGCCAAACTATTGGTTGTGTTCTTTAAGTTGTTGTTTGATGTATTTGAAGGCTTGATGGCAATATGTCTTCAAACACTGAGGTTCTTTATCATTTCCTAAATATTGCACGGATCACGATGTAATCAAAGATATTTGATGTGCCGACTACAACAGAGGTTTCTCCCAGAAAATGTTTGCATGTGCACTAAAAAAGTAACTAAAGGTAGAAAGAGGAGAAAGGAAGTTAAGGGTCGTAGAAATGACGGTGACCACTGTATCACTGTCTATGTGTGTGTGTGTGTGTGTGTGTGTGTGTGTTGAATACAGTATAACCACTTCCACTCTCATCTCTCCAAAATGACTCATGGAACTTGATCTCATTTCACAAGAACAACAAAGGGAAGCGTGGGAAAATATGCAGAAAAATATACCATATACTGGCTTTCAACTTTTTATTATTTCAAATGTTTCTAAGTACAAGCCAAAGCTGTCAGCTGAAAAATGTTTGACTGTTGATTTGCATTGTACAGCAGCAGGACAGGCAGATTGGTGGTTGGGAGGAGAACAGCAGGAAAGTATGGCCGGGGTAAAAACTGTATAACAGTGGTAGATTACAGATTGCTGCAGCATGTACAGGGAGAGTTTTCTGTTTAACCCACCTTGTGTCCACACACATAAACCCACATCCTTATTTTACACACACTACAACCGATTCTCTCCCATGCTCATGTCTTTTTTTGGTTGAGCCTGCACACCAAGCACCGACCACCGCAGTCCTGCATGACACCATCTCCCCTCGCCTCCATCTACTGCCAGCTTTTACACAAATATATTCCTCTCAATGCAGCATTGTATGTGTACGTGTGTGTGTGTTGTACATGTACACACACACACCTGCAACTGTCTACTCATTAGCAATCAATTAGACTAAAAACCTCTTTGAAAAGTTACCCAGTGAGAATCTGCTTGACAAGCAGAAGCGGCATGGAAGTATAAACAGAGGAAGGGAGGGGGTTGGAAAAAGTGATGTGGGGAGGTGGAGTGACCTTTATTCAACTAGACCAACCATTTAAGAGCAAATTTGTATTTAAAGGAAGTGCACGGTGTAAGCATCACTGAACAGAGAACCCCTAAAGATGAAGTGGAGGAGGCTGTTGGTAATGCTCGAGCTCCACTGGTGCACGGCCTGTCTATATTCCCCCTCAACTAACTGACTCGAGTAAGACTTGAAGTTGAGCACGGGAGACAGGCGTGGAGCAGATGGAAAAAGGGGGGGGAGTGGAGCTTTGAAATGGTGCGAAAAGGCAACAGAAGCTGTCATCACTTGTGTTTGTGTGTGTGTGTGTGTGTGTGTGTGTGTGTGTGTGTGTGTGTGTGTGTGGCTTAGTTTAGTTCATGTGGCCTGTCAGGGGACTTGCAGGGACTTGCAAGTCCATTCCAACAGGGCTACCTGCTTCAAGGTGTGGCTTTAACTGATGAGGGCTTTTCTCCAGTGATGAAGTTTTAAAGCAGCGGGCTAAAGTCCTCTGTTTCTGCGTTCACTCTTCTCCCTGCCATGTCAGGAGTCTCGTTTTTGACAAGAGAACTCACAAATAGGCCACTAATTTGGTGATAAACCCTTTTTATTTCCTGTAGATACTTCACAATAAAAGTCCCCTGCTATTCTGTTATGTACAAGCTTTTATTGTGAAGTTGCAAAATAAGGAAATGTTGGGTTGAGCAGTTGCAACTGACTTCTGAAGGCAGACATGAAACAGTAAAATAAAGCGTACATAATAAAGAGTACAAACAGGACGCAGGAGACAAACTAAACTCCAAACCACAGAGATTCAGTTAGAAACTACAAAAGTACTAAGAACTGAACACAGAAACTTTAAAAACACCTCTCTCTCTGTCTCTCTCTTTTCAGCACAGAGATGAGAGCAGCCTCACACAGCTTGTTTCAGGAGAGGGGGTGTTGTTGGAGGCTGGTTGAGGTTGGTGAGACATCATGCTACTTGCTTAAAGATGAAGTTGGTAACTTTTGTCAAAGTAACTGTTATTCATATTTTTTTAAACTGACATAATATTTTGAGAGGAGTACATGAGACATATGATCTGTGAAAAAATCAGGTCCCTCTGGATTCTCCTGGTGCTGTAGGATTTGTAGAAATCCACTGCACCCGGCAGAGATCAACCAATCAGAGCCAGGAGGAGGCTCTACGCAGTGTCAATCACTGCCGTGAACCAAGCCCCCAGGAAGTGCGCCACCCTCTGAAGCAAAATTTACATAGTGGCCGAAAGTGGAACTACAGCGTCACGTGATGCACACTGGCCCAGAAAGACTTTTCCCCGTTTGTTAACATTCGGAAAGAGACCTCCTTAAATCACTGGATAATTATTTTTGAGACATGTTGACTTTTCAGAACGTATTTTTTTATAACAACTATTAAAAAAATTAAGTCCTAAAGACGTAAAATGCGCTATTTTCCGAATCAAGATTTGGAATTCGGTCTTTCTCCAGACATAAAATGAACGCACATTGGACCCGTGGGACTCTACCACGAGAACACGCAAGATTCTCTGACACAGCACAGGCTTCATGCCAGCTGTAATAATGGATATTTTTGCTGTCTTTCATCATTTTTTAATCACAATTCATAATTTTTACCATTTTACATCACATCCATACGCTGCTGGCTGTAAAGCTGTAATATGGACGTCTTACCACGTCTGTCAGAGACCGTATATACAGTCTACGGTCTGTATTCAAACTACCGGTTATCAGTGAGCAGCGTGGAGCACTAGAGACAGTTACTAAAAGGTACTGAACGTAGTATTTTTAAAGTTGAGCTGTGTAATAAAACACGGGGCAATATTACAAGCACCAGCTTTTATTACCTTTTTATGGGCACGACACGTTCCGATTCTGTTAATTAATTAATTAATTAAGTTAATTAAATGTGATTACGACATGATTCCGAGGATGAGTTGTATGTATATTTGTGTGTGTGTGTGTGTGTAGAGAGAGAGAGAGAGAGAGAGAGAGATAAATATACCATTATCTGATAATCACGTAAATATTAAAACCGACAGCGCTGTCATTATACCGCCGATTAGCTGCTTTTGCTAATAAGCTAAGCTACTACGAGAGGAATGCTCGTGCACCGGCGCTGTTCGCTTTGAGCACTCGGGTCATCTGAGTGAGCGAGCCAGTGAGTCGAAGTCAATGCTCGGGTACACTCGGCTGTGTTCGGCTGTCGTTAATCACTTCCATGCATGCTCTATGGGCCAGTAGATGCGGATATTTTACACTTTTCTAAACCCGGAAAAAGAGTTTTCTCTGCTTCATGCGCCACTGAGCAGCTCTCATAGAAACGAATGAGGCCCCGCCCCCACGGCTGTATCCAGATTTCCTCATAATACATCCATGCCGTGAACGAGCTGCACAGCACCCGTCCTTAGCGCAAGCTTAGCCAAGCCCACTACTGTCAGCTCCAGGCTTCGGGTGGAAAATTACGGATACAATGGCCGAAAAAATAACCACCAGCAATGAAAAAACCTGCTTATTCCTCTCCTGATGGCAGCATACATGGCAAAGACAGAATCACAGAAGCAGCCCGAAGACAATAGTACAACAATAGAACAATAGTTTAAAGTAATTCAATGAAGACATACAGTGGGGCAAAAAAGTATTTGGCAGCCACCGATTGTGCAAGTTGTCCCACTTAAAAAGATGAGAGAGGTCTTCCGGTCATAGTTAGTTTAACATTGACGTTACACAAGGCCATGCGGCTAGATGTTGTTCATTTTGCTTTTCAATTCCCCAACATTTATGTCTCATTTTAAAGAAATTAAATGTAATTCATATTCAGTACTTATGCTCTGCTCAGTTCAGAGTATATCCTTATAAAGTACTATTTTGGTGGTACTTGTTAAATAATATTTTGGTGGAATAAACCTTAAGAGTATCCTGTATTTTTGCATTCATCCAATTCACTGGGAGGCGCTGTTGTGAAAAACGAGAACCCAAGATCTGCAGTCCTGAAACTGCTGCCTGCAAGCCTAGCAGATAGATACTACTGGCCATGTCGTCTCCTTGGCTGCATCGGTTGCCATAGTTACAAGCATGCGCGTGCACGACAGCCTCCTCTGCAGGGGAGGGGCTGTGGAGTTGGTGTGGAGGCAAGGCTGAGGAGCAGCATAGAGGGAGGAAGAGGGATCTGGAGGCTGTTCTCTTTCAAATTTTCAAGCAAAGTCTCTCTCTCCGGAAGGTTACCAACTGCAGCTTTAAGGGCAGGCATTTGTGCTTTTGGACCTAATCTGAAGAAGGTCCGTCTCAGGTGTAGTTTGGCGTGCCACACCAAACCACACCGGAGACGCGGTATATAAACTGATGTTTGAAATTCAAATCTGCATGGCATAGCTTGACATCGTGCCGCCAAAAGTGACTATGGAAAATCAGCTCAAAAGAAATGACGTCTTTGACAGTAAACAGTGTCGTTCAACTCTTTCATGTCACGCACCAGAAATTTTTAATGTTGGGTCTAACGTCATGTTTTGTAACGCCAGGTGATTGGTAGTTTTTTTAACGTCACAATGGCGATGGGAGTTCCCAATCCACATGGATTCACACCTGCGTTCACCGTCTTTGTGCGAGGTCAGCCGCCGGTCAAACTGCCATCACCAGGCAGACTGAATGCAGACATTCACTGAGCCAAAATCTTCTTACGGTCAACTCCATGCAAAGAAATCAGCACTGTATTTATTGATTCATTTGATTTTAAATCCCGCGCACTGTAGAGTGAGGGGAATCTGTTGCTGTCAGACAGACTGGGAGCTGATTTATCTGTGATATTACTGCTGTGTGAAGAAATGGCGTAAATGGTAAATAGGCTGCATATGTACAGCACTTTTCAAGTCTCCCGACCAGTCAAAGCACTTTTACACTACGTCACGTTCACACACTTTAACACACTGGTAGCCGAGGCTACTGTATAAGGTGCCACCTGCTACTCAGTAACCATTCACAAGTACTCACACACTGATGGAACAGCCATCTGGAGCAGTTTGGGGTTCAGTATCTTGCCTGAGGATACTTTGACATGCAGTTGGTATCCTGGCGTCCCACGGACAATAGAAACGAGCAAACAGAGATCTTCCTGGATGAAGGATGCAGTAAAGTCACCATCGATGTGACAGAAGATGTTGCTCGTTGTTTCCCTGCTACACTGTGAACAACCAATCTGTGTTAAAATCAGTGGAAGGACAGCTAGTTGACTTTGGCTGCAACAGAGTTTGTATTAGGATACATTATGATGCGTTCAAGCTCTATTTAGTGAACATGAGTATTAAAACATAAATACATCGATCAATAAATACCTTCATTTGAAGGATAAATTTGTTGATGTTTTTTTTTAAATTGCAAAATAAAATAGAGAGGGAATTATGAGATAGTATTTGTGATAAAAAGGTCTTTGAAGCTTTTTTTTAAGCCGTTTTTCATGTGAAAGGTTACTTTGATGGTTGTTTCATAAATTGATATGGTTTAATTTATGCCCATGTAAAGGTGTATTGAAAGGCTTAATTACTTTAAAAGAGTGCAGTTCTGTTCTATTGTGTAATTTTTTTTTCTCCCTGGCACAAAAGAGAAATAAATAACAAAAAAAAAAAACAAGGTGAAAATGCTGGCTAAATTGTTATGGTCAACATCTGTATTATTATTGGTCCAGAATTTCGAAATCAGTGCATCCCCAGTATGTATAGTGTGAAGTCCCACCCTGAGATGTGAGCTGACAGAAACTATTCATTAAAATACCTGGTTTCAAGAAAGAGACACAGGGACAGAAAGAGAGGAAGAAAGAAAAGGATTTAAAGGGGGAAGCCATCAACCTGCTGGTTGAAAAAAAGAATAAAGAAGATGGACAACTCAAGATAATGTAATTTTAAATTTTTCTTTCAAAAGACACAAGCTACTTATAAAGAAACAATGCCATGTAACTGTAACTGCTAGCTGCTGCTGTAACTGTAACAAAGTAAGATGAATTAAAGGCCCCAATAACATGTTGGTTCCTTAGTCAACTGTACCAAGACAGACCTGAGATTTCCACCTGAATAACTGCATATTTGTGTGCAGACTGCATTCTTCTTGAGTGAGTGCCTCTGTCTGTATCTCTGAATATCTGCAGGGCAGGACAAGCAACAAAAAGCAACCCAGGAATTAGGTGTTAAGCAGTCAATTAAATACACACACAAATTGTTAAGCGTTTGTGTTACACTAATATGTAAGAATATGTAATACGGAAATCATTTTCCAAGGTTTCCCTTCCTATGTTTGTGTCACAAAAACCAAAAATTCAAAGTTGCAATAGCTGCAAGCGGCAATCACAGAGTCACTTCAGATGGTTAATTATGTCACAAGAAGGTGTAAAATCACACAGTCGTTTCAATATTACAATGTATTCTGTGTTTCAGTAATTGCACATGCAAAGTCATGCCTTTTGCTTCCCCTTTATCGGATGCGAATAAAACTTGGTTGGTAGGTTCAGGACTGAGTGTCTTCAGGACCACAAGACAACTTGAGTTATGACCAATTTACTGCAAGCCCTGTGCTTTGCAAAGACTTTGTTATTTGGTGCCCATGTTTTTAGATCCATTTTGGCCATTTACTGAAGGAATGCGTATCTCGGTCACACAAAGGCTGCAAAACAAATTAGGTGTGGTGAGTCAAAATTCAGCAGATAATCCATCATATTGGCCTTCATTGACCGAGAAGATTTTTTGTTTAGGATATTGACATGTAAATGTGTGTCAAATTTCAAATCAGTCAGACTCAAGATGTAAGGGGCATGGCCTTTTTTTTGGCTGTAAATCATAGCCCTACCATCAGGCCCATTGGATCGAATTTAAAGTGACGCATTAGGACATCATTCTCAGGTATGGTGCCAAGTTGCATGTGTCTGTCTTATCCCAAGTCACATCAGCTGTTTTTTAGTATGTAGCACTTTACACACAAACACATAGCAATAAAATAATAACAGTAATGCAAATATATAATTACCGTTAATACAGCACCTAAAATGAGAACAATCGCAAAAACTGAATCCTTGTTGTTTTTATACTGTCACCAAACTGTGACTGTAACACCAATAATGATATTAAATATAATAATCATATTATGGACAATTATAGGCTAATGAGTAAAAGTGTGTTTTAAGATGTCTCTTCAAAATAGCAGTGGCTGGAAAGAATGAGATGACGGGAGGGAGGTAATTCCTAAATTTTGGGGTATGATTTGGGGAGATAATTCCTAACTTTTGGGGCACTTAGTCCTGGATCTTGGGACACACAGAAGTCTTTGGTCAGATGTCAGAGGGGCTAAGCTGTTTAACACATTGTAGACAAACATCAGAATCTTAAAACGTATCCTGTAGCTAACAGGCAGACAGTTAATGTGCGCCCTCTTTTCTGACCTTGTTAAAACTCCTGCATTTTGGACCAGTTGAAGACAGGATAAATACGACAGAGTAATACAGGGTCCGTTCTAGCCCGTCATATTAGGGTGAGCTGGTTGACATAACAGGTGGGCAACTTGTCTGGTATGCACAGTAGGATGATAGCGAAGACGAATAGTGGTCTGAAGGCTGCCAATTTGAATTGCAGTCCTGATGGCACTGAAAAAAATGGTTTTAGGGTTTATTTAAGAATAAGAATCACTTTATTGATCCCTAAAGGGATTTTTAATCATCAGTAAGGCAGGTTTTTTTCTCATTCTTATTTTCTCCCTTCATGTGTGTGGTTTACTGGCTTTGCCTTGCTCAGTGTGTGTGCAGGTAATGTCTGCACACACACTGCCCCGGGCTGGCTGCTCTACATGAGCCCAGCCCCAGAGACGGTGGTGCTGCTGCAGCTGCACTGTCAAGACATGCAGACAAGCGCTTGGCTGTCCTCCCGCCATGCCCAGGTTAACTGTATAGCCAAAGAGAGGACGTGAGCCGTGATGACGGTTCAATTTATTTAATAACGTCACATAAGAGATAATAATTATTTATCTAGCTTGCTGTTTCCTTCGTTCAGTGGATGTCTAGTGTTAATGTGCTTGTGTTCGTCTGGCCGATGAACACATTAAAAAGACGTAGAATACTGATGGAGTGGAAGAGCGAACAGAGACCCTGACCGAGGACCGAGGAGAGTCGTATATATCCTTGCAGCTCAAAGACAGTCGACAATGAACAGACAGAGTGGCTATGTGAGCTAAGTCAGCTAACTGTTTGAGTGAAGCTTAGAGAACACAAAACAAACAATGATGACCATCAATCACTAACGGAATAGGGCGGGTTTTGTGTAATATCACATGGCATTCATAATAACGGTTGGCGAATTTTGGAGGCGAGCTGTAGGCTGGCCCCCCAATCATCAATAAGAAAGATGATTTATAGTAAATGTCCCTGTCAAACTGGTCCATTTTACAGCGATACCTTTCACCAAATAGTCAAAATATTACATCGGGGAGAGAGAGGAGGTCGTAATATCATTTTTGTCTGGAAATCCCAAAAACCCAAATCACTGCATAAAGAAAAGTTTGCAGCAGCCAATTTCCATAAATTTCTCATCTTAATTTGTATTGGAGTAAATGGGGAATTTTTTGGCTTTCCCTTCCTTTTGAGGTCCCATGAGCCAGCTGTGTTGGGTTTTTAGCTTTCAAACCCAGTTCAATCCAAATCACCACAAGTTTTATTAGGTTGTGTGAACAAATTGTGTAGATTCACTGCTAGCTGTGGGAGTAGTGGCAGTTTGTTCAGAACATTTTTAGGTTATTTTTCAGCTCCTCCACACTCTACCGACAGAGTGGCATTGATCTTTGACGAGAGTGCCGCCCATAAGAAACCATTGTAAAATCTGAAAATGTCTGAAAAACATCACGATACATTTACTGCGAATTGAAAAGAACAAAGAAGTAATTTCAAACTTAAATGTCTGGAAGTTTGAATCTGTTAACTATAGGAGGCATCTGTGTATTGAGGAACACACGCACACACCAGCATGGCACTGCGTTTGCGTGTCATTAACCGTTGCTATCATAATTAATGGCCCACCTGTGTCAGTGGAGAGAGGAGCAGCAGACAGACAGCAGCTCAGAGTCATGGTCAGAACTGATAAAAGACAGACAGAGTGCTTAAAAAAGACTCCCTGCGGACCTCATTTTAAGCAGTGTGGTCAAAATGTGCAGATCGAGGGCACAATGAGTTCTTGTGTGAGATGGTGTGTAAAATGTGTAGAACAAAGTGAGCATGACTGAGATACAAAGATTAAAATGCCCCTCCATCTGGTTTTTCTCCAACTTGATGAGAGATATTAACATTGCTGCAAATGGGAGCTGGAGCTGATTTCTTGTTGCTCTGAGGTAGAAAAGGCATACAAATACTAAGCCTATTGCTTAAATGGGCATATGAGGTAAAAGAAAACAAAAACGCCTATGTTGGGATGTACAAATTGTGTATGAAGACTTTAAACTGTGGGCAGCAGAAGACTTTGTTTGAGAAATTTTTGTGAAAGAGCAGAGACAGAGATACAGTATCCAGAGTGCAGGAGCTTACATCTCCATTTGACTCCATTATAAATGCAAAAATCGTCTGAAAAAAGCATAGAACTTATATCGCCAAAACTCAAAAACCGTAAAAGATACAAAAGAGCTGAATCATAGCTGAATAGTTCAAAGGGATTGGGACCTGTTTAAAGTTTAAATGGAATCTCTAGCTGAAAGTATGCGGAAGCAGTAGGCTTTCAAAGTGGAGGGAGAATTTGAAAATGTTCCCAATTCATTT
The DNA here is from genome assembly GCF_008729295.1 of Plectropomus leopardus. Lineage (NCBI taxonomy): Eukaryota > Metazoa > Chordata > Actinopteri > Perciformes > Serranidae > Plectropomus > Plectropomus leopardus. The sequence goes on along the minus strand of NC_056478.1, from coordinate 31,689,385 downwards.
ATAAATGCGAGAAAAAAACTGGATAAAGCTTAATATTTTCAAGACATTAAAGAGTTAAAATGAGAAAAGTCAAAGCACACCTGTCCTGAACAAGCTGAACGTTGTGATAGTTGAATGGTAGTCTTTCACTGAGCTGGAGAAAATTTGCAAACATGAAGATGTCATGAAGACAGTTAATGAGGCCAGTTAGTTTGCTGATGCTGTTCGGCTCTAAGGGGAGGTAGATCTGATTATCATCAGTGAAAAGATAAGTTGTGTTTTTGAATAATGTGGCCAGGTGGAGGTAAATAGATGGAGAATGGGATAGTACCAAGTATGGAACTTTAAAATAAAATTAAAAAAAAAAACAGGACGAGGTCTTTATAGAAGAGACAATATGATGAAGTTGTAAGAAGTAATGGAGTTCAAGGAGTTCAGAACTGTGTTCTCAGAGGAGATGGATAGACTATTTAAAGATGGATTAGAAAACTATCACTGAGAACCTATCTTGGTCATCGCACAACACCACCCTGGTTAAAAAAGCACAGAAAAGGCTTCCTTTTCCTAGAGAAACTTAGGAAGGCTTAATTTCAGAGCAAATCATGGTTAACTTCTACAGAGGAGCAATAGAAAGCATACTGACTGGAAACATTACCAACTGGCATGGTTCGTGGACGGCCCAGGACAGGCAGGCTTTACAGCGGGTGATTAAAACTGCCCAGAAAATCACTGGTTCCCATCTCCAGAGCATCAGTGACCTTGGTGAAGTGATGTCTGCACAGAGCTCGAAGGATACCCCAGCCACAGTCTGTTCACCCTGCTGCCATTTGGAAAAAGATACAGAAGTATCCGCTGCAGAACCACCAGACTACAGAGCAGCTTCTTTCCCCAGGCTGTGAGACTCCTCAACCCCTTCTTCAACACTAAAAGATGTAGCAGGATTTAGGGACAAATTTTAATACATTTTTTTTTCAAAACTACAATAACAAAAAGGCAAAATAAGTCTACCTTGTACCTTGTATCCAGGTTTTGCTCTTATTTTGTTAGTACCCATTGATTTTTGGGTTTCACCAATGTTTTCTCATTTTTGTTTTTCTCTTAGGTAAGAGAACATTTTATTAGTGATTGAGAGCACTCTGACCAAGGTAAGAGAAAAATACCTCACTTTCAGTCCAAAAATTGTTGTCCAACACAAGGAAAACTCAGCTTTATATTCGAGGAATGTTAAACAAAATGCAAGAATATAACTTAATCAAATTTAAATAATGTCTGATTATCTAATTTCCATGCTAAAGGGGTACTACTATACCTGGTGCATTGATTCTCAATGATTAAAGGTTCAGTTACTGTGTATCCCTCTGCTGACCTAAGCTGGAATTTAACTGAGTACATTTACTCAAGTACTGTACAAATTTCAGGTTACTTTCCCCTTAACTTGAGTTGTATAATCCAAAACCACTTTCCACTTCTACTCCATTACACTTCAGAGGGAAACAATGTACTTTTTACTCCATTAATATTATAATTTTACTATTTTACAAGATTTTGCGCGAAAATATGAAAATATACAAGTGCAGCTGAAGCAACCAGTCAGTTAATTAGAAAATGAACTGGCAACTATTTCTTTCATTGTTAGTTGTCATGCAATAAATATTTCATAGTTATTTCATAGCTTCCATATAAACTATGTATGAGGACTTGTTGCTTTTTCTTCTAATTATTTAAATTATTATTTAATTTATGGAATATATTCAAACCTATGTGCATGTGTACTTTTATTTTTAATACTTCAGTACATTTCCCTGTAATCACTTTTACTTTGTTTAAGTTTATCCAGCAGTATATTAGTTTCACTGCAGCAGACGTTTTTCTTTTTCTTTCAGTCTTTTTTGGTGTAGAGAAGTCTTGAGCTCTTTGACTGTCGATTGGTATTGAATCAAAAGATCCTTCAGAATTCGAAATGAAATCTGGAATTTATTCTGTTAAGCCAAGGTGAATCGAGAGGTATTTGTTTTTTAGTTTTGACCGGCGCGGTCAATGAAACACCACTGTTAAATGATGAAACAAGTTCCTCTGTGCTTACATGAGATGGTGCAGCCTCACTACTGGTAATGAGGGGACCTTCCCCGGAGGCCTCTGCTAACTTCGCAGCAGTGGAGTAACAGATGAGCAAGGCCAACAGGAGAAACATGACAAATTGAGATAAAACGTCTCGTGAGCCTTGTGATCAGATAGGTGAAACTCTTCTGTTACAGTTTTGGAGAGAGATACACCAAAGAGGAGGAAGAAGTCTAGGTGTTGCCTTGAAGATGGGCAGGGCCATTCATAGACTGCAGACCAAGAGATTCAAGCAGAGGGCATTATAGTAAATAACCCCACCACCTCCTGTTGTAAATAATCTAGGTTGATGAAAGTGAGAGGTCAGCTGGGGTAAACTCTGACTGAAGAAGCAATTTAGATTTTTTGAAACAATATAATCTTGGCAGATAGTTGATTTGTTTGACAGTAATCCCACATTCAACAGAGCAAATACGGAGGGAAGTGAGGTGAAATTGGAATTACGGTGGGTGTAACAGAAATACAATTGTCAGAGTTTACTGAACAAGATGCTTTCTTGACAAAATGACCATGTTTTAGTGTTAGACACATTGGTCTGTGACTTCCAGCTGGAGCAGCTGAAAGTGAGTCGGACAGTCCATGCCCCATGAGTGGGATCAGTTTGCCCAGATGTTGCATAAGTTTCATTTGAACCAGGAACTCTAACAGTGTATTTATAATGGCAATGAACATTCATTTGATTGAGTGTGTTATTTGTTGGCATGGACAGTCTCAGACAGTCTGACAGGCATTTTTCAGGTGAATCAGGGCCCACAGGATGGCTGCATGTGGTTTCTTCAGGCCCCATGGTCCAAGCCACCAGACACGCACCATATCAGGTGAGATACTCATTCCTAAAATATGCCATCTCACCCAGGCCTTCTTGAAGTGTGGCCCCTCCTCTGGGACCACTTTGTACTGGGAGATCCTGCTATTAGCTCTAGACAAGACAGCTTTCGGTATCACAGGGAAAAGCAAATTAATCCACCACATTAGGGTGGCGACTCTCAATGGTAAAGAGGGAGCTCAGCTAGAAGGTAAAGTTCTCGATTTACTGTCCTATCTGCATCCTATCCTTCACCTATGGTCATGAGCTTTGGGTTGTGGCCAAAAGAATGAGATTGTGGATACAAGCAGCCGAAATAAGTGTCCTTTGCAGGGTGTCAGGGCTTGTTTACTAATGCCTTCAAGATAGGGTGAGGAGCTCAGAAATCCAGCGCGAGCTGGAATAAAGCCACTGCTCCTTCGCATCGAAAGGAGCCAATTGAGGTGGTTTTGGCATCTGATTAGTGCCTCCCATTAGAGGTGTTCTGAGTGCCTCCAATTGGTAGGAGGCTGAGGGGCAGACTAAGAACATGATGGAGTATTTATATATCTCATCTGGCCTGGGAACACCTCAGGATCCTCCAGGAGGAGCTGGAAAATCTTGCTGGAGAGAGGGAAGTCTGGAATTCATTGCTCATCCTGCTGCACCCACAAACCTGGCCCTGGATGAGTGGAAGAAGATGGATGGATGGGTGGATGGATGGATGGATGGATGGAACTTTCAGCCAGGTGTGCAGTGACAGTAAACATGAGAGACGGCCGCAGCCCCTCCCAAATGACGGGCCAGACAACATGTTGCATTTGCCAGTGTCCTTGGGGGCAGAATTTAGGCCGAATATAGTTGTTCAGAGTCTGCACAGAGGATTTCTGTCTGTTTTTTTTTTCATGACGTAATTCATGACCAGGTTCGTAATGGCTATGAAAGCCAGAAGGCAGTTTGTTGCTGATGCACAGAACGTCCTAGGAAAACAGTACGTGTGTGCGCCTTTGCCTCCGACACTGACCATAGAGCTTCCAAGAATCTATAATGAGGGAGGAGGCAGAAAAGGAGATCCTGGCAAAGATGGTGGAAGCTCAAAATAGGCATTTTGCCTGGTAAGGCGAGACCGGGAATTCCCAAGATGTCAAGAGTGGGAGCCGGCTAAGGTGACGTGACCCATGGCGCTGTTACTAATGTAGCCAGCACTTAGCTGAGCAAAGAGAATGGTAACAGCCGTTAGGTCCTCTAGACATAAGGCCAACAGCAGAGGAGGAGTCACCGGCTGCATTCACAAACGGATCCACTGGATGCACCGGTGCTCCATCCTGTAGTGATTTAAAAAGTTAAGAGGAGGTGGAGAGACTGCCTGGTAACTGCTGACCACTACCTTCATCCACATAGCCAGGTTATTTAGAGTAGAGCAGGAGGAGGGGCGAGGACAGGTCACTGGATCCCACAGGACGCTGGCAAATATCTTTTGAGCCTGGGCAGAGACTCAAAGCTGAGGCTGGAGAGTTGGGAGGCAGCTACAGTTTTAATGTAAGAATCAGGGGCCAGAGGGGAAGGATAGGTTTGCATAATGATATGTAAATGAGAATTAGTGTGAAAGTGGTAATGAGTGGTGAAATCTGGTCTGCTGCACTGTTGCAGAGTCTTGAAAAATGCCCCTCAAGCTGAGGAATGCTTTTCATTTTTTAATGCTTTAAATGAGTACTCATTCAACCATCTGTCCCTCTATCTGTCCCTCTCCATCTCTAACTGTCCTCTTTCACCCTGTTTGCAATTTTTTAATCAGTCTCTCTCCTTGTCAAACTGCTCACCCCTCTTTCTTCTGTGGAAGTCAATACTTAAGAGATGGTCTACAGTCCAGGGCTCTTCAGTCAAAGTCCTCTCCAAACTAACTGCTCATGCTGTACTATACTATCATGCATTATTAAGAGCCAGCTGTGTTAGTAAAAGCCCAAAGACTCAAGGGAAAGGGATTTAGGGGGCCGGAACAAATCCTAAAACAACTTCACCAGGGGCAGCTTCTCCATGCTGGCCAACGCTAATGTAGTTTTTTATCCACAACTTCTCCTGATTGCTGCTGTAGCAAGTTTCGGAGGAATAAAGTACAAACCTGCTTATTCACTTCGAGAATGTTTTGGAGAGGGACTCTGGCCAACACTCAGCACTTACGTGTATTAATATGGTTAACGTTTACATGTATCAAATCCATTAACGCAGGTCTGCTAGAACACAGCATTTATTTAATATTCACTGCACTTCCCATTTGTTTCCCAGCCTCAGAGAGTGAAAGTTATGTGTATAATCCTGTGTATTAACCTATGAATTGACTATTGTTAAAACATTTTAGTCAGTAAGTTATCAATAATAGCACACTGTACAAACAGTAGCACTAAATCCCTGCATTAGCCCTAAAAAGCCTTTCAATAATAACAGGGATATACTGTAGTAGTAGTAATTACTATTAGCTGCGGGCCCCTCTGAGGTGTCTCCACACACTGCACTGTACTTAAAGGGACCGTAACCGCCCCCCCCAATTAAAAAACATACTTGCCTCTTATCTTTTTCTTTCTAGGTTACTTAGCAGGCTAGATAATTTTGGTGTGAGTTGCAAAGTGTTTGAGGTATCAGGTCAAAGAGATGTCTGCTTTCTCTCCAGTATAATGGTGGCACTCAGCTTGTGATGCTCACACTCTAAAAAAATAACTCCATGGCTTTGAAAATATGACAGACAAAAAAGCTATACTTCCTTCATAAAATCTTGGAATATCACTTGAGTAAAAGTGATTGTCATAGTTTGATATACCAAATCAAATTACTAGTTAATCTGTGTTCAATTTACGCCTACTTCTATATATATTTTTACATATAAGTTTATTTTACAAAAACTAATATTTTTATGATATCCTTAATGGCTGTGAGTGATTATCCATCAACTACAATCATTACTCAGTCCATATCAATTTTCTTTATTCAGTCATTTCTGGCTGAAGAAATTGTGTTACTCCACACATCGAGACTTGGACGCCAATCACGCACAACCGGAGCTTCCTCATGACAAAATCTGCTTTTCTACGACCCGTTTTCTTTATACTTCCACGGTGACAACAAGCAGGGAAACATGAGCAGCAGCTGGAAGACTCCTGCTGAACCCTGGAAAGCAGCTGATGTTAAGGAAATACTGATGCTGTCTTCAAGCCTACACAACTTGATACGGTGTCATTTTCTGAATGCTGTGGCAGCCGTGCTGTCTTAGAAGTTTCCCCAGCACCAGAGTACTCTGTCAAGTTTTGCTGTCATGGTCACACGGACGTAAGCTTCTGTTGTCACCCGTGCTTGTCCTAAGCTTCTACACGCATGCAAGGAGCAGAGGGCAGAGCAGAAAGGCCATATTAAGGCCATGGTTATAGTGATCATTTAAAGTAAAGAAAAGAATTTGAAATAAGACGAAGAAATATTTCCGCCTGCTTTGCCTACACTTGTAGTTTTTAAAACAATCAAAGCACACTGAGCATGCTGCTAACTGCTAGGACTCACCGCCTTGGATTTGAGATACCCCCAGCAGCAGCGTTGTTAGGCCTGACAGGTGTCCGAGGCTTCAGCCTTGAGTGTTTTATACATCTAAATACTTAGGCTATATATACATTTGAAATACAAGAATAGGCCTAAGAATATCAAAAGCCCTGGATCTGATAATCTGTCATTCTCTTCATCTTCGTCCTCGCTCCCTCAGCCCTCTGAGGGTCACTCTCAATAATGGAACGACACTTACGATGGCAGTGGGGATTCACCAAGGGCAGTTACTGAGGGAAGTCAGCGAGGGCATAATGAGCATCGACTGAAAGTCAGCCTGTGTCTGTGGGCGTGATGCGCCTTAGCTTTCTCCTGCCTCCTCATTACTGTTGATCATTTACACCTGCCTCTCAACAGCCTCATCCAGCTCCAGTACATCGTCCCAGATCTTTCATCCACTGACTTCCCCTCATCGCTCAGCTACACCTTCAGTCACTTGTGCAGGCTGCTACTTGTATTTAAGTTTTTTGTACATATTCTCCCGAAGGTTTTTTTTCTTTTGCCCTGTCTAATCCTGTTTTATCCTGCTCCAGGATCATTCTCTAAGTCTGCTTTTACAGTTACCTGCCTGCTCTCACTCTGCAGTCCCTCTGCCACTCAGCTCCCTCCATGCCTAGCCTCACCCTCGCAGCCATAACCAACACTCAGCCTTCCACTCCCCCAAAACAATCTCTACCTCCATCCCCCCTTATGCTCATCATGAATCCCTTTGGACAACAATAAATTATTTTTTATAAATCCAAAATAGAATTCGAATTTCCGCCATGCGGAGGTTGTATGCCTCCTCGCATCAGGAAAACATGGATATTTTACACACATCTCTCCCCCGAGGAACACAGAAGATCTCTACAATCAGCACAGTTTCAAGATGGACACCCAAGATTAGAGTCACAAATTCAGTATTTGACCAAAAACCCCCTTCTGTTCCTGACTTCTGACTGTCATAGACTCTGCTGAAGCTTCCTGTTCCTCTTGTTCGTTTTCCCTCAGTTCTTCCACCAGTCACTTCTTCTCTGTTGTTTGCCTGGCCGTTGTTAGTGTTCCTGCCAGCTTCCTGTCCTGCCTGTTTGTATGTGTTGCTTTATGGATTTTTGACCTGCTTGCCTGTTTTGAACCTTGCCTGAACTCAGTTTTGCCTTACTTTTGCCTCTGCCATGTGATTCCACGTGTGGGTCCTCTCTGTTCAGTAACAGTGAATTGAAGTAATGGGCAGGAAAGTGTATTCATTGACATTGAGATTGTTGAATTTAAAATCACACTTTATCATTTTATCCTATTAGACATTAGTGTGAAATCAATTCATAATTTAAGCTGACGTTTTTTGCCAAATTCAAGTACATTTCCTCAAGGTGCTTTTGAGATATCTAATTCACAAGAATGAGACAGGTCACAGTGACCTTGATCTTTGACCACCAAAATCTAACAAGTTCATCCCTGAGTCCAAGTGGACATTTGTGCCAAATTTGAGGAAACTCCCTCCAGTCCATCTTCAGATATTGTGTTCATGACAATAAGACAGGATGCAAGGTCACAGTGACCTTGACCTTTGAACACCAAGTTCTAATCAGCTTATTGTTGAGTCCTAATGAATATTTGTGGCAAATTTGAAAAAAAAAAGTCCCTTGTGGTGTTTTTGAGATCTTGCATTCACAAGAATGAGACAGAAGAGATCACAGTGACCTTGAACTTTGACCAATGACCATCAGAGCCAGGAGGGCAGGAGAGCGTATAAAACTAGCATGCTGCCACCTTCTTGTTTGAATAGAATTGGAGGAAGTGAAGTTTGGGGATGTAGAATGGGAAAGAGTGAAGGATGAGACAGTAAAGCACCTGATGTACTGTAGTGTTCTTTACTAATGTGTGTGTCTTACCAGATTGATTTCAATCTTTTCCATATGTGTCAACAGTGCCACACACATAAGAGAATAACAGAAAGAAATGAGTAGGGAGAGCAAACCCTACCGCATGGAGTGGATTGCCCTGGTCAATGGGAACCTTGAAGTCAGCCTGGAGCTCATCAAAAGCTGTTATCTGTGAGGGATACAAGAAAAACAGGGGAGGAACAGATCATCAGTAAACCAGTGGAACAATACAGAATGAAATATCTCACTTGAAAATGATAATGATAATTATCTTAATGTAATTTTCCTCAATAGAGATGTAAGAAATGTTCAATAAATCCTCCATATAATTAAACCACCCAAACACCCACTGAGGAAGGCGGTTATGCACCTTAAATACCTGTTACCAACCGCAGGGAACCGGGGGACTGACAGACCAGCCACCTTTTCGCTGGCCACTAATGCATACAGCCACATTTTTACATTAAAACAACATCAACAAAAACACATCAATAAGCCACATTATTGGTTTGCAATAAAGGAACATGTCACATGGACAATTTCTGAAAGTATTCCAATCATCGTCATCGACTGAGATTCAAGTGGAGCTGTAGTTTTTTTTTTTGTTGTTGTTGTTTTTTGGTACATTTTGGTCCCTAGATTTAACTGCAGAGTGAGTGCTCTAGACTTTCATGCTACTCTTTGGTACAGGGAGATGTGGACATGTAGGAAGCGGCACAGAGGAAGAAACACTGTACTGTAAGCCTCTGAATTTACAACTCACTGCAACTTCATTCAACATGGTCTCTGGCTTTTCTGTGATATCTAGTGTCAGCAAAAAACATTTTTGCACACTGCTGATCTGTTGTTAGCGCTGTTAGCTTTTTACATATTAAATGAACGGATCAGCAAAAAGTGATTCAGCCCACACTCCAGGGAAACAACACATACGTACTCCTACATACTACTATGATCATATCTGCACTACACATTTCATTTCAGGTAGGTACCATCAACTAACAACTAAATCATAATAAAGCTACATAAAAACCATTGGGTTGAACATTTCTAGATGCTCTTATCAGTCAGTGTAGTTGGGTCAAGTTGACTGAAGACATGTTGGCTTATGGCTTATGTTGTTGACAACATCAAATAAATGTGTTTCTGTTTGTGTTTGTGTTTGATTCTCACAGACTCCGACCTACATTCGGTGTCTTTGTCTACAGAAGCCCCTCACATGGACACAGCTGGAGCTTTCTCAGAGTATCTCCCACATGGATGAAGAAAAGGACCACCCCCCGCCACCCCCAACTGCTGCATTTTGGAACAGCTCTAAGTAGCAACAACGCCATATTACAAAATATACAACAGTTCCATTGGTGTTGGATGTGTTGCAATGGAGGCAAATGCACTTCAAACACAGATGTCATTGCTTTAGTTTGGCCCTCAGGAAGGAAGTGTGTGTGTGTGTGTGTGTGTGTGTGTGTGTGCGTGTGTGTGTGTGTGTGTGTAAGAAAAACAGAGAGAGAGAGAGAGAGATTGCAGAAAGAGATATGAGTGTGTCAGTCAGTTAATGCATTGCAGACACACTGTGAGTCTCTAGTGGGTGTGCACCATGGGGGAACTGTAAGATGTTTGAGCAGCATTGTGCATGTGTGCGTGTGTGTGCGTGTGTGTGTGCAGAGTGAGACAGAAATGGATATTGTAGTATGAACATGCTAGCCATGGATTGTGTGCTATATGAAGAAGAAATAGTGGCATGTGCATTTGTGCATGTGAATGTGTGTGTTAGCCCAGTAAGGGGAATTAAAATCAGAGAGATGGCAGCGGTTTGCACCAATACCGGGTTATTTCCCTTGGCTTGCTCCAGCACTGACAGGCAGCTCTTTGCATGTTTTTTCCCGGTAGATCCCAACAGTGATCCTGGCTCATTGCCTCACTCTGTTACACTGAGTTAGCCTCCCTCGGGCTGGGAGCACACACACACAAACACAAACACACACACACACACACACACACACACACACACACACACACACACACACACACACACACAGTCATCAGGGGTGCATAAATTAAAGCACACAGTGAAGCACTACACGTAATCATGCACAGGAATGCACTCTTCCACAGAGACACTCACATGACAATGTTGCAGAAATACTGCATGGCTTACACTTCCTTCTATGAACTATGAGAACAAACTTATAGACTGGATGCTCTAAATGGATATCAGACTTAAATGATCATTCAATTTGTACAGCTTGGCTCATATTTCTGTCTTTTGTCAGTGCTGTCACTCATGAAAGCTTTGGAGTCATTGCTGAGATATGGGAACGAGACAACATCGCTCAAAAAGCAAGAAACAGCGAGAGGTTCAATGCTTTAACAAGTTGCAACAGTTTTGCTTAAATCATTTTTTTATTGTGAATTGCAGTGACATCAAAACAATTGAAATCAAGCACAACATACAAACAGTCAAGAGAGACAAACAAAGAAACATACAATGAAACTAAAGACAAAATGGATACAGCACAGGCTTTAACTAATGGATATAGAAAATGTGGTAAAAACAAAACAAAACAAAAAACACAGACAAAGCAAAAACATGTATGCACATGGATGTGTGTGTGTGTGTGTGTGTGTGTGTGTGCAAGAGAGAGATTGGGTTGATGAGTGTTTGATGAGTGTCTGTAGGGGGGAAGGAGGATTTTGAAAAAGTGTTTTGTCTGCAAACAACTGCACATATACCACATTGACATAGTTGTACACATAAATCATTGTGTAATCATTTAGGGAGGAGGGAGCGGACTGAGTGTGTGTACATGCATATATGTTTGTAAAGCAATTGCAGCGAAGAAATGAATGATGACTGATTGAATGATTACAGCAGTAATAATGACTATATGTGGTTGTGAGAGGGAGAGAGAGAGAGAGAGCAAGAGAGAGAGAAAAGGGAAAAAAATATGTGACCTACAATAAGATAAGAACTGATAACGTAAATGCATAGCCAACACAAAACAAAATATTGTTATTTTCATGATCACTTCCACAACATCACAATGATAATACATAATAATTATCATATAATATATTAGTAATGATAATGGTCATTTTATGAGAATGAAAATTATATAAACCACAATAATAAATAATAATAATAAGGAGAAGAAAATGATATGAATAATAACATGGTGTCGATAACAATGTGTTTGAGTGTCAATAAAAGGGTTAATTGAGTGAGTTGTAGATAATACGACTGCTACTTCTTGCTATGGCAATGGCAGTGCATGTAGATGCAGTAGCCAGTAGCTCCTCAAATCCTTACTACTTTTTTGCTCTATTTTTCTATTTTTATCACCACCATGGCCCATTCTGCTGAAGTTGGACTTTTCTACGACAAAAAAGACAAAAAAGCACTTATCAACATCAGGAAAAGTTATGTGAGTTTTGGACTGGACGCAGCAGACCGCGAGAGGTTCCCTTCCGCTGGCGTGTGCAGAGCGGCCAGTCAGACCACAGGGGAGAAACGAAACCGAAAGCAACAGACAAAGGGAGGGAGGAAAGCTGGCATCAGGGCGAGGCTGGCCCAACTTGGACCAGGAGCTGTTCCTCTACCAAGTCTTCCTCTGGCTAATGTCCGGTTGCATTAGAATAAAGTGGATGTGATGCAGTTAAGGCTCACTCAGCAACGGGAAATCAGAGACTGCTCTGCGCACATTTTCACAGAGACATGGTTAGATCCCTAACATCCCGGATCAAGCTGTTGCACTGGATGGACTTACCTTCTGGGAGCCATTTGGACACAAGACTCTGATGCAAATTCAAAACATGCACTGCATGAACTGAATAATGCCACCAGCAGCAACATGCCCCAGGAACTAGATGGGATTTTTATAGTAGCTGCTGTTTTTTATCAACTCATAGCTTACATCAACTCCAAAGATGTAGCAGGATCAAGGACAAAAGTAATTTCATTTTTTAAACCAAGTTTAAAAAATGAAATTACTTTTGTCCTTGATCCTGCTACATCTTTGGAGTTGACTACTGCTACTACTACTACTACTACTCGAGATCCGACTCTTCGAGATAATAATAATTGTGGTGTATGTGTAATGGCAGATGAGTAATGGGTATCAGTCATGAGTGGGATTTGCGGACATGTAGGTGGCTTGGTTTTAGGTGTGTTTGAGGTTTAGATGAGAGTATAAATGCTATCCAAGTTTCAAAACTGATATATTGTTTATTTGTTATGCTGTCACTCTTTAAATTTAAATGTATTCTGTAAATGAGTTAATCCATTGTGTGATATTGAAATATTGTTCAGATTTTTTTTTTTTTGGTGACAGATATAGTTCAAGAAATGAGTAATGGGCTTCTGTGTCTGGTTGGGATGGTGAGTTGTGTTAAGTCTCCCAACAAGCAAAGCGATGGAGACAGTGGGATTCTGCAGTCCAAGATAGTGGATACTTTTTCAGTGACTGCTATCCAAAGTGAGTGAACTGACTGACAGGCCCAAATGGCATCAAAATAATTGCCTGTTCTACCCAGAGTCCATTGTGAACAGCTATCAGTGTTAGCCAATCCCATTTGGAACAATTTCCCTTGGGTGATTGGTGTTCTGTGGATAGTTTTATAAAATAAACAAATGTATAGGTTGTAGATTTGTATTAGAGGTCATTGAGAAGATGGTGTTATTGATCTGTGTTTTGATTGATGATTTGTGCATTGACCATAAACTACATTTCCCACAATGCATGCCGATTATGTTACAAGCAAAGCGACGGCATCCCACCACTAGACTGCAGTGTTTCCACATCAATGCAATTTGAGGTATGCAAACAATGATCCCTAAATGTCCAGGAAGAGAAAAACTGATGCAGATGGAAGGCTGTTTCAAGAAAGATGGGAAGGCGAATACGTTTGTGCTTCAAGGAGGAAAACCAGTATGTCTTCTGTGTTCTGAGGCAGTGGCGGTTGTCAAAGAGTACAATCAACGTTGGCATTTTGACACCAATCACGGAGCTAAGTATGCCGCAGTCAGCCTTCAAGAAAAACAACAAATTGTGCAAGAATTAAAGGGCAAATTGCGATCGCAGCAGGATTTGTTCAAGAAAGCCACAACAAAAACAATGTGGCAGTGGAAGATTGCCTCAGCACAAGACCTAAAACCAGACATTGACACATTGGCCACGGAAAAAAGGTGTCAGACATCTGGTCAGAAAACACATAGGTAAGCATTTTAAAAACCTAATTAAAATATAATAAAATGTATTTAAACCAAGAAGAAGCATAGTTGAGCTGTATGCAAATTAATGATTGTGCTTGCATTTTGTTTTGTGTTTGTTATTTTCAGAACATGATCACTGGATGAGGACTGGCCCTCGGTGAAAATGAGTTTGACACCCCTAATCTAAATCATTGGGATCATTAGAGACTCGTTATCAGCCTGCCATTAACGATTGCCACAACTTCACAGAACAGTGTGTGAAGACGTTCATCGTTATTAAGAGGTTGCTGTTTCAGGATCTGGGTAAGAATTCTTCTCACAGAACAAATCTGCCTCTCACAGATTCCTCTAAAATGCGAACCTGCCGGTGGGTTAAAGATCCAGGTAATGCCCTTTTGCATGAGCATATCTGAGATTTTCGAATAATTCCAACTTTTGATTGCTTCTCGCATTTCTTTTTCTGCTCTAACCAGGTTTGTTCCATTATCTGATCTCATAACAGATACTTGTCCTCTCCTAGCCACAAATAGTCTCAATGCAATTATGCATGAGTTAGTATCAAGGGAATGGGCTAACACAATGTGAATCACTCGAACAGTAAGACAATTGAACAATACACCATACCTTTTAATAGTACTTCACCCACATTTGACCTCAAATGGCTCAAAATAGTCAATGCCTACATTAGTGAATGGAGGCTTGTCAGGTATCAGACAGTCTGGTGGCAAATCTACCATTCTCTGTTCACCCGGTTTTGCTGATGTCTTTCTGCATATTGCACATTTTGACAGCACTTTCCTAACAGCAGAGTCTCTTCCAGCGGCATTTGCAGCTCTTTTCTCATGAGCAGGTCCATTTTTACAGCGACTGCAGCTGCTGTTAATTTCAGTTTCTGAATTGTTGTCTGTTTAGGAGGTGACACTCTGGACTTACTGATGATGAACGAACAGTGATTTTCCTCTTTCTTGTTTGTCAAGCAAAGGTACCTCCATAGCCCTTTTCACTCGCATCAGCAAAATGATGCAACTGTGCTGATGTGATTGCCCCAAATCCAGTCAGTTTCAAACACGGCTTCACTGTGAAACCATGAAGCTTTGAGAGATCAGAAATTCACATTTGTAACCTTTTAGCCAGTTCAGCAGGAACGTCCTCATCCAAGGAGACTTTCCTGCCACAAAGCTCCTGCAGGATCAAAGGTGTATATACTCTAAATAGTCTTGAGTACTTTATATTTTATATTTTGTTATATTTGTATATTTTTAAATTTCTGTTTGAGTTGCTGTGACAAGTGAATTTCCCCGGTGTGGGGTCAATAAATTCTTATCTTATCTTATTTTATCTTATCTTATCTTATCTTATCTTACCTTATCTTTTTGCCAGAAGAATGACAGGTGACAAAAAACCCAAAGGATCATATACAGCACTGCAGTAATGCATCATGACAGAGATCTAAATCCTTAACTTCTTTAGCTCGTTCTGTTTCTGGAATGGAGGCAAGGACAGCCCTGTTATACACTCATCCACCTTAGATGAAATCATCCACTTTCACACAATGCTGTTAAGTCCTTAACCATGGCACATGCTTGTGTTTCATTTGATGCTGACACAAGACAATTGTCTACATAGAAATTGTTTTAAAGAACTTTGATTGCAGCAGGTGCCATCATGTCTTTAGTATCCTTAGCTGTCTTTTTGAGTGCAAAGTTTGCACAGCTGGGGGAGGATTTTGCTCCAAACAGGTGCACAACCATCTTGTTTTCTTGCAGAGGTTCATTCAAATTTCCATCTGGCTACCAGAGGAACCACAGAAGGTCACTATCCTCTGGTGGGACTCTTGCTTGATGATACATAGCTTATATGTCTGACATCAAAGCAATATGGTCATGTCTAAATCTGGTCAAAACTCCAACTATTGAGTTTGTTAGATCTGGACCTTCTAAAAGTTCTCCATTCACTGACTTGCCTCTGTTTGATGCTGCACAGTCGAAAACTGCACATAGTATTTGTAGAAGATATCCGCACATCTGAATCACCTAAGCTAGCTCTTGTGGCTCTACTCCTAGATTCTCCTTGATGTCTGAGGCTGAGTCCAGCTATCCTGCAGATTAAACTCATTTTAGATGCCTGTATCTGTGATCTCATTCTTTCAGCCGTTACCCAAAGCCAAGGCCATGGATAAACATGGTGTTGACTGACAGGTAAGGTAAGCAGATGGAGTCATGGTGTCGAAAAAATATATATATATAGCAAAAAAGTTGCAAGGATTTGAGGAGCTACTGGCTGCTGCATCTACATGCACTGCTGTCGCAGACAGCTTTACAATAGAAGCTATTTTTGAGTCTGATGGTGTAGAAATTCACCAGCAGCTGTTGTGGAAGCCATGGTTTTTTCAGGCACCTGAAGAAGTGAAGCCTCTGAAGTCCTTTTTTCGCCATCGCTGTGGTATTGATGGACCAAGTCATATCCTGGCTTATGCTAATGCCGAGGTACTGCTGCTAACTAAGCTCTGCATGATCTCCATTCAACCTCTGCTCTGTAGGCTGACTCATTGTTGTTGGAGATCCTGCCTACCACAATGTTGTCATCTGTAAACTTAATGATGGTGTTGGTCTCATAGGAAGGTATCCGGTCATGTGTGTAGAGGGAGAAAAGGAGAGGGCTCAGCACACATCCCTGCAGTGCACCGGTGCTCAGTGTGACAGAGGAGGAGACATGCTTTCCCATATGCACAGTATGAGGTCTGCCAGTGAAGAAATCATGAACCCAGCGGCACAGATGTGCAATGAGGCCCAGGTGATTTAGTTTTGTGACCAGATTGTGGGGAGGGATGGTATTGAAGGCGCAGCTTTAATCTATGAAAAGCATCTGCATATAGCTGTCCAGAGCCTTCAGTATTGCAGAGGAGCTTTTTTGACTACATCGGCGACGTCTGCCAGGGATATGGATGAAGGTTTCCCCGAGTCTTTAAACTTTGCCTCCTCCATGGAGGACGTGACTGTAGGGTTCAGGAGTTCCTCAAAGTGTCCCTTCTACCTCTCAACAATGTCCCCGGTCCAGGTCAGCAGCTCTCCTCCTCCATTGCTGAGCACAGCCTGGGGCAATCCTTGCTATCCATTCCAGAGACGTCTCACGGTTTGCTCCCACACCCAAGTTTTTGCTTTGGCGACCCCCTCGGCTGCAGTCCGTCTGGCCAACTGGTACCGGTCTGCTGCTTCATGAGACCTCTGGGCCAATAAAGCCTGAAAGACCTCCTTTGGCCATCCTTCTGTTGCCACCACGACAGGCACAGATGACCTTCTGACCACAGCTTCTAGCAGCCACCTCCCCAGTGGAGGTTTTTAACAAAGACCACTTGGATTCCATGTCCCCAACTCGGTATGCATGAAAAGCTGTGAGTTGAAGACCTTGCAGACAGGGGCCTCCCCTAGACGTTCCAGGCTCATCCTCACTACGTGTTTGGATATACAAGGTTTGTCTGGCACTTGATCCAACTCACCACTAGGTGGTGATCAGTTGACAGCTCTGCTCCTTCACCTGAATGTCCAATGGCATACGGCTGCAGATCAGATGATACAACCGCAAAGTCATCAATCATCATCGATTTTTGGCCTAGGGAGCTCTGGTACCAAGTACACTTTTGAACATCCCTATGCTCATGGTGTTTGATCCATGATGACCCGCACAGAAGTCCAATAACAAAACACCACTCAGGTTCAGATCAGGCAGATCCCAATCATGCCCCTCCAGGTTACTCCATCATTGCCCACATGAGTGTTGAAGTCCCCCAGGAGAATAATGGAGTCCCCTGTTGGCACCCTTTCCAGGACACCACCCAGAGACTACAAGAAGGTCAGGTACTCTGAACTGCATTTTGGTGCATAACAACTTGCAGGTGCATCGAGGCAACCCTCTTGTTCACCGGAGTGAACCCAACTATATCTAGTTGGTACCACTCCACCTCCGGCACCAGCTCTGGCTCCTTCCCCGCCAGTGGTGAAGTGATGAAGAGTTGTGAAATGACAGCTTGTCATTTCACTATCCTATTATTGTGCATTTGAAATTGTAATATTATGACACATAATTACACATAATGGGGTGGCTGTAGCTCAGAGGTAGATTGGGTGGTTCTAAAAATTGGAAGGCTGGTGGTTTGATCCCAGCTGATCCATGCTACGCTAATGCAAAGCTGGTGCAACCAAGTGTAGACCATCAGCTCAGGTATACCCATGGGGTTCAGACTGCAAAACCTGACTACCAACCACTCTGTAGGTTGTAAAATTGAAAGTGAGAGCAACTAAAATGTGCTAAAAAATGTCTCATTGTACTTGCACTACAGGAAGCTGATTATTTAACTGAGAAGTCAGCCTGTAGACTGTTAAAAATTATTTACATTGGACATATTGGAACATAATTTCATTCCAAACAGTTGTAACTTGTGGAGATTTACCTATCCAATGCAATGACACTGCCTTTCCAAATATCTCACTTGAGGAGTACAATGGTTTTATTAATAAAGCGAATGATTGTTAAAACTACAAAAAAAAAAAGAAAAAATAGACCTACATCCTGCTGGTGTTATCCTTTAAGGGAAAATCCACTCTACAAAGAATCCCATCCCCTTGATCTCAGACTGTTGAGTTAGTCATGATCAGAAGCACCATTTGCCCCAAGCAGCAGACCACAGGACCAAAACTGAAATTTGTGACATGCTCAGAGGACAATTCCTGCTGAAGATCTGCTGGCAATGACTATGGGCTCTGTTTTTGCAAATCCAGCTCTATTTTGCTGTGGAAGTTCGCTTTAGCAGGCTGCTTTGAAGTCAATGTTGGCTGGCAGTAACAGCAAACAAACTAGCACCCTCTGCTCCTCTCCTGGCGCGCCAGATTCTGCATAAACAGTGTGTATCCATGCAGCCTGTGCTGCTAGATGACTGACACCTTGCTGTGTGTATGTGTGTGTGTGAGAGAGAGAGAAAAAAGATAGGGGAACAGAGAGATGTAGCCTAATTAATTGTGTTGTAGTGCATGGATGTAAATGTGTGCTCATTTTCATTGTCCTTCAGTCTCTTGAAGCTGTGACCTACCAAAAACATGCTTTTTGTTTCATGCAGCCTTACAGGCATTCATATGGAAATAACAATATTAAAAACAACAACAGCAATCAGAGGAACCTCCACTCTAATGTGAAAGATTACAAGGTCCACTTTAATTATTCAGTCTTGTCTCAATTATTTATTGGTATTTTAAATGCACTCAGAATGGGTGTTTTTTTTTAAACAACTACTCCTCACCAACCTCTTGATGCACAATTATGAATGTGGTTAAGCTGCTGCCAAACACTAAGTCTAATATTCATGCAGCCATTTAAAATATAGTGCTGGACATAATTCATGCAATCTGTCTGTTTGTCTGCATTAACCAGCAGACATGATGCAAAGTTTACAACGCACTGCCCAACTTTCCCATGAGGAGTATTAAATTTTAATCTGGTCTTCAGTGAAGAGTAAAATGCAGTGCCCAGCTAACCACTGATGCGAAAGGTCTGGTGTTAGTAACCCTTTGTTGGTCTTTATTGCTTGTGATTCATTTTTTTTAGTAACCATTGTTTCATAATCAAATGTTAGGCAATTAGAATGGCTGGTTAGGTCATGTCAATTCAATTCAATTCAATTTTATTTATAAAGCCCATTATCACAAAATCATCACACAGTTTGCCTTAGAGGGCTTGACAGCAAACGACATCCCTCTGCCCTCAGACCCTAACGTCGTCTAAGGAAAAACCCCCCCCCCCCCAAAAAAACCCTGTATTATAATAGCCAGTGCAAAGAAGCTAAAACAGGAGAAATATGATCCTTTTCCTGATCTGAATATAACTATGAGGTTCCTTACAGTTGTGCTAGAGGCCAAGGCAATGCCATCTCTAGAAATAATATCCTTAGAAAAAGAGTTCCTGAGGTGTTTGGAGCCAAATACAATAACTTCAATTTTGTGTGAATTTAACATCAGGAAATTGCAGCTCATCCAGGCTTTTATGTTTAAGACAATGCTTGCAGTTTCGATAACTGATGAGTTTCATCTGGCTTTATAGACAGATACAGTTGCGTATCATCAGCATAACAGTGAAAATGTATAGAGTGATTTCTAATTATGTTGCCTAGGGGAGATATAAGTGTCCGGCATAGTTTGGATGCCTCATATCCATATACAAAGATTTTTTGCTCAGGGAAGTAGTATCTGCTTCATGTATTGATATTATTTTTTTAAAAGAAATGCCAAGCAGCGGCTCTCAGTTTCTGGGAGCATACCATTTCCTTTGTTGCTACATTTTTTATTTTAAACCTGCAAACCAACACAGATTTTTTTAGGCTTCTCTATCACTGTGTTTTAATATTTTTCAAACCATCTAGGATGTTAAACAGAGTATTAAAATCCCCTCTCTTCTGCAGACTACCCAGAGGTCACTGGCTGTCCATGTGCTGGGAGAAGGCTTGTTTTAATCGCTAACAAGCCTCTGTCAGTGTTGGCCTGTATCTGTGCTCAACACCTTGGCAGGGGGAGACAGCTGGAGAAGGCACATTCTCTGATGCTAAAAAACACTGCTCACACAGTTGTCCCCTTCCTTCAATGTGACAAGATCAAATAAAACAAATCTCTTCCTTCCAGAAAATGCTGTGCGTATGATTCCACTGTCGGGACTTTCTGCAAGGCACCGAGGCCAGGAGAGAAGCACATATGCAGCTACAGCGAGGGCTATTAGACAGAACATTAGCAGAGCATATCTAACACATATGGCCCAAGAAAATACGCTGCAGTGACATCAGCAGGACTATATTTGTGTTTGTCACAACAATCTGTGGTTATGTTACCATGGAAACATTGGTTCCAACCTCACAGGGTGTTAGTGAGAGGTTGTGATGGTTCAGTTTTGTTTCATACCAGTTTTCAAACTGGAGGTCACCATGGTTACCATATTGCAACCCCGGCTCTATTAACACAGGCCCTTACTGGAGTCTATGGGTAATACTCTCCTCAAATCATGAGCGCGCATTCGCCCACTAAAATTTGCATAAATGTAGCTGGCCAATCAGTACGTGCCTACCCGAATACACGCAGAGACCTCACTATTGCTATTTTATTACAGCTATACTGTTGCTATGGCAACATCTTTGGTCCCTCTTTACTTCCTGTCAGCTATTGCATTAACAAACACTCCAACAGGAAATATACTTGGCCCCTTTATGTCGTCATATTTTAATTGGTCTATACGAGCCATACGATATTATCAGCTATCCCACAGCTTCTTCAGGAAGCAACGTTAAGGAGCAACAGCGCAAAACTAACCGTGAGGACAACATCACAGATGGTTTTTTTTTACCAGAAAATGTCAATGGATGGATGTTATAGATATACAGAACAGTGAGCCAGTGTACATTTCTTTGGCTCCATGCTGAACTGAGCTGTGTGTTTCATTATTGTAAGGAAAACAGTTGGTCTGTGCCATTTTACGTAAATGGCTGCATTCTGATTATGAACATAGGCTACTACTATTGTATGGCAATCTTTGAACAGGATGTGAATCCTGTGTCATCACTGATGAGAACATGATTGTGTGAGTGCATTAAGTGAATGAAGAAACATTTTATTAGGTATAATGTAGCTTTCTTAACACTATGCCTTCCCTGTTACTGAGCTCATGATATGTTACCGGGGGGTACAGTAAGTGGAGCCCAGTGATATTGATATTATTTAACTGAATATAGACTAGAGTACAAGAGTGAAGTTTTAGTTCATTAAGCCATTGGCGGAAGTTTCAGTGTTATTAACAATTCAAGTTTTTATGTGCTGTGATATCTGTTTTCATGAAACAAGACAGAATAATGTTGCCTTTAATTTTTGCGACTGACAAAAGTTAAATATCTCTTAAATATATCTCTTAAAGTTGAATAGTATATTTATGTGTGGTAAATATCTTTTAGTTGACAGATATATATTTACCCAATAAATATATCAGACTGAGCGATGCTAAAATATTCTACTTAATTGCCTCTGAAACACTGTGAGCAAATTTGAATCTGTACAGGGTGGCTGGTGTTAAGTTCTGTAGCAAAAACTAAACGAATGAATGAAAACACACACACACACACAAAACCATACAAAAGTAACTTAGAAAATTACAAAACATCATTAAAGATTCAAAGTTAGTTAAAGGCCATATTAAAAAGATATGTATGTTTTGACTTGTTATTTAAAAGTGTCTCCCAAGTGAGTCCAATAAGTCTAATATTTAAGGGCACTTTTCCACATTTTTGGGTATAGTAGCTAAAAGTAGCATTCCCAAAGGTGTTTGTTGCAACCTTGGGGACAGTTTAAGAGCAGCTATGGAGGATGTTAGGGTTCATGGCAAAAGGACAGGAGCCTGTGATATAAAAGGGGTCAAGGTCGTTTTGTGCCTTAAAAACTACGAGGACATTAAAATCAATTTGAAAAGCCAAAGGCCAAATAATACAGTTATATAATATTACTCTTATATAGTAGAGCTATATGTTATCTCATTTTTGTTTCTGTTAAAACCCTGGCTGCAGCATGCACAGTGGTTTGTAGTTTTGCAATGGCTGCTTTTAGTAGGCCACTAAAACCTTTCCGAGGGAAGGTAGATTGGACATGGGGCAGTGACAGCACCGAGAGGAGAGGTCAAAGTTTAGAGCAAAGGTTTTACAGTTGGGAATATGCCCAATTATAGAGAGGAATTTATAAGGAGTGCATTTGATGATTTGATTGATTTGAAAAGTAGCTGGTTTAGCAGCTAGCAGCTAGAAGTTTCCATAGCGGAGACAGTTTTGCATAGTTTTGTCTGTGAATACATCAGATCTACACATGGTATTCGATGGAGAAGGGAAGAATAGTTTTTTGTCAACTTTGTAGAGGAAGCCTGGACCACTAAGTCTAAGTTTTAATGTCAGGATTAATTAGAATATTAAAAATAATTATTAATTAAATTAAACAATATGATTTAATTTACAGGAACCACTTCAAGTGGCACTAATTTCAAAACACGAAAATGACAGCCAATAAATTAATAAAGTCTGACAAAATATTCTAAGCTATCTATTTGGAACTTTGATAAGTAAAATAATATAACCAAAATTATCATATCATGAGTAAAGAGTTTGGGATTTGGGAGTTTTGAGAGGGAGATTAGCAGATGAATTCACTCTTAACATTCACTCTATAACATTAAACAGACAGCAAGATTCCAATAGTAAGTAATCACAATCTACCAAAGCAATGGTAAACATAAATCTAGCATCAAAATAAAGCTAACTAAAGACAAAGACATAAAACGGTATGTATATGTGTCTGCGAGGGTGTGTGAGACACCACACACAGAAGAAATGGCTGACCCAGAGATAACTGCAAAGCAGATGGCCAAATCAAAGATGGCCACAGTGAGAGGTTCTGTTTAATCACATTTGGTCAGTCAGAACAAAAGATACGCTGGAACTTGAGGTCCCTGTATATATCGGTCAGTGCTGCTATTTTTTGTTCCTATTGTCAGTACTGACTGTTATGTACAGCACAACTGTATGTAAAAGGTGATGATGTACTGGGGTTTCTGTAAAATTGCCATCAGTCTCTTAAAGCCTCATTATTTACAAAGGGTATGGATAGAATTTAAAAAAGGGGGCAAATATTGCACACTTTTCAAACCAAACAAAGGGAGATTACTATTATTATTATTATATAATTATTTAAATGTTAAGAGCCAGTAAAGGTGCAGTTGAAATGAGGAGAAAGAAAAGGAGGGATAACAAGGATCATTCCTATAATGCCTCAATGTATGCACTGTGCAGTGGAACAATAAAAACAATGGAGTCAGAATGATGGATGAAGAGCCAGAAGGGGTTAATGAACACATGGATCGATGCAGAGCCAACCCAGTTGTGCACTGAACGGCCCCAATAATATAGCCTCAGGAGCCAATTGCCAGAAAGCCTTGCTGATGGTTTGCTTCACTAAAATCACAATCAGTTATATTAACTGTGTTTCTTCCCCCTGATGTCTTACTTGGGCACCTTTAACATCAGCTCGGCTCTAATTTGTACAGTTCAGGGGATGTATATATGTGTGCACAGTTGAGTACAAAAAGGACACAATCTATTTTTTTAAATATAAAATATAATAGAATATAAAATATAATATATTATATATATGCTGCTGCTGAATGCCTGGTAAGCTGCTGCAGTCAACGGGCTGACTGCTGACGCAGAAACTAACCAAACTAACAATAGCCGCTTATATAGCAGCTACATATGTATATATATATATCCCACAAATATACATATATATGTAGCCCATATATATACAGCCCACACAGTGACCCGATTAGCTTGGCTAGCAATGACAACCATCCATATAAAGTATGTTCATCAGTAACTGAGGGCCATGCCTAATTTCAACAATCCTTCTACCCATGCTGCTGTCATTTGGGGTGGCTGTGGCTCAGAGGTAGAGCGGGTCGCCCTCTAATTAAGTGGTCAGCGGTTCAATCCTTAGCTCCTCTGGGCAACATGTCGAAGTATACACGGGCAAGATACTTCACCCCAAATTGCTCCCGATGCCGTGTCATCGGAGTGTGAGTGTGTGTGAATGATTACTGAGTAGCAGGTTGCACCTTGTACGGTAGCCTCGGCCACCAGAACGTGAATGTGTGTGTAAATGGGTGAATGTGACAATGTAGTGTGAAAGCGCTTTGAGTGGTCAATAAGACTATAAAAGCACTATACAAGTACAGTCCATTTACCATTTACTATAGTTGATCCATGCACTCTGATGTCAATTAACCAATAGGCGAAAAATGTGACACCCCCACTGCAAATCGACCAGCCCCCCTAATTTGCACAATGAGGTGGAAATGCATGTGGAAATATAGGTGGAAAAAGAAAAAGGGAGGTAAATATGTTTGAGGAAATAAATGAAGAGGAAGGCAAATAGGGAAAATTAAAAAAGGGGAAATTACATAAACAGGGACATTTATATGCAAAGTGGAAAATAATGCATAAATTAACAAGCAAATAAATATGAAAATGTATAAATTGATAAATAAAAAAGGAAGATGACATGGGAAAATGAATAAATTGATGAATAAAATGGAAAATGACATCGAAAAATGAATACATTGATTAAAAAAAATGTCAAATTAAATACATATTATCACTATTGGCATTTTCATTTATTTATTGACACATTTAATAATTTATTTATTTTTGATTTTGTCAGTTTCAGTCCTCCATACAATTAAAGGGGACCCCATAAAAATATGGGGTTTCATCCAAGGGCAAAGCATCTGTCTTGCAGTAGTTTGACGTTTTATAACTAATGTCAATTAAAATGCTGGACATTGTCTTAATATGTGGGACATGGGACAGAGGATAAAAATACTGTGCAATCCAGCATAATGCAGGACACCTGGACACCCTAAATCACAGAGGCTCATCACCTTACCATTACAAATGGTGGCTGAAAACTATAAAACTAAGATTGTGGTTTCAATAAACTCAGAATTAGTCCATCTAAATTAGTCTCAATTTATACCATACTGCATTGGAAAAAGTGTCATTGATGGTAAGTTACTGACAGGTTGCTAGTTACTATCATGCATTGCTCAGAGAGCTACAAAAAAAGGATAATTAGAAAAAAAAAAGGCAATTATCTTTGAATTATTATTATGATTTTATTTTTTTTGCTACCTGACACACTATATCATCTTTTAAATCGCATTAGCTACAGCCTATAGTGTTGAGTAAATATTGAATGAGTGAATTATTTCAGACACCATTGGGAAAAGTTGTAACAACACAGCCAGAAATAGTTGTAACAAGCACATGAAGTGGAGAGCTGAATGTACTTCATCTTTATTTCATTGCTCTTATTAAGACATGAATAATCCAGTTGAAGACAGAACCAACTTTGAGTGGCCTCCCAGCAACCCAAGTGTTGACTGCTCTCTTCTGTCTCTAATTAACTATTTCAAGATCTCTTGATCTGTTTCTGCATTTGTATCCCATGCTGTCAACTTTGACGACTGGAAAAAACTTGATCCATCTCAGGATGTTTCACTCACCCTACCAGGAAATGTCAGCCTCTCCACACATAACTTTGATTGGATTATTTATCACTCTGTTTTCCTTTGATCTGTCCTGTCTGTATCGCTGCTAACTGACAGCTTTGCATCTGCCTTTTTCCTTCTTTTCATGTCTCATCATCATTTTGTATTCTGCCTCAGTCATCTATCTCACAGTCCAACCTGCCCTGCTCTCAACTCCCTGTAAGCAGAATTGCAAGTCTCTGTAGCCTTTTCCCCTTTTCTTCTCCATCATCCTATCAGTCTCGCAGCTCCTGTCACTCCGCTCTCCTTCAGCAGACACTGCCTCATCCCCCTTTCATCTATCTGTCTGTGACTTTGTCTGTCCCTTTCCTCTGGGCATTGACCAGTCTAGCAGCAGAGCCTACAGTGGGTGTCGGAGGCTTTAAATCACAGGAACAAGCTCAGCCTTCCAGCAGGCCGAGGAAAGCAACACAAAGCATGCTTGGCTTAATATCTCTCTCGAGTTCCATCTTTCTGTAACACTTTCACATTCAACACTGTCATTAGAAAATCTAAATCTAATTTCATCATTCTTCTCGATGCATTTCCTCAAAGTCTTTCTCAGCAACCCCACGTCCTGACTGTAGCTCAACTGTCACCCTTCTGCTTACAGCATCTCATGCTTCATTATCACAACACCACAGAGACAGCAACAGATGAATGATTATTCACATAGCACCTCTGTTAAACCTGTGAATGCCCTTTATGTGTCAAAATCTCAGTCTGATGCAAAGTCACACTCAGCAAGGAAGTAGCACCAAGAGCCATGCAAGCTGAGCTGTGTGTTCAGTCCTGATGCATGTGAGTAAGTGACGCAGGGGGACCAGAGGACATGTCCCTCCAAAAGAAGAGGGATGGAAATTGTTGGCCATCAGCAGGTTCATCCTTATTTTTTAATTTGTAAATCCATTTTGACCTACATTCAAATGAACACAACACAGAGAGCATTTATGTGATGTTCAAACTGATGACCAAAACTGAACTTTTGACGAACTGTTGTTTTTTTGTAAATATGCAATCGTTTTGAGTTTAATACCTGGTATACATTTCAATTAAAGTTTGTAAACTGCTGTTTAACACAAATTGTTCAAGTTTTGAAAGTGAAAGTGTATTGAAGCTGACTTGGTAAAGAAAGGTTTTTCAGAGTATTCAATACAATTCAGTTTATCATCGGACATTCACCCATTCAGACATTGCTGGCTGAGGCTACAAGGTGCCACCTGCTATTCAGGTTTTAAACATTTCCTCGCACTCACAGGTTGATGGAACAGCCATAAGGAGCAATTATGGTTCAATATCTTGCCCAAGGACACTTCAGCATGTTGACTGAAGGAGCTAGGGATCAAACCGCCAACCTCCTAACCTTCACCTCTGAGCCATAGCCACCCCATTATGTGTTGTATCGTATTGTGTCATAATTTTACAATTTCATGTGCACAACAATGAGGACACTCTGTAGTTGTCATTTCACCACTCGTTATTACTGTTGTTATTCTGCACTAGATGTAGGTACAGGTTCCGTAGTTATCACTTCAACAAAATGTTAGGTTACATACCTTTCTGTTGTTTTTAGCTTATTAAAGATTTTGGCGCAAGCCTCAAGTGTACATTAGAGGAATTGTAGTTTTTGGCACTTCCACTTTGTTTTCATTTTCCAGTCTTAGAGATTGCCACTTAGTGATGGGGAAGAATGTATTAACAATATATTTCATGTTTGTCCCATAAATGTAATGATTTAGATAGAAAATTAAAACATGCTTGTAACTGTTGCATTTTGTGAAGATGAAATACAAGATAGGCTAACTCTAGCATGTCCACGCTGTAGTCTGCATGGGTGCTGCACTACCCTTGAGGTTGAGATCTGCCTCTTTTGTTCCTTCAACATTATGTTATTAAATATATCCACTACTGACATGTTCAAATTCATGCAGAATTGTCCATGTTCACATCACAATACATTGTATTAATCTATGGCGTTTTATGGGGGCGGGACCACCTAATTGCAGACCGTGAAGCTTTGTAACTGTGGAGTGCATATTTTTGGAGAAAAGGACTTGGGATCAGAAATGGGCATTTTTTTCAGGATAATGGATAAATAGGCTTTCGATCTAATTAACATTTTTTGGACTACTGAATTATGGGCCATTGGAGCAATGGGCAGTCCCATTGTGACACCCCTTAGCAGGTGTTTATCCTTCAAACTATACAGTTTTAAATGTTGCTGATCCAGAAATAAACCCTCATATGGGATTATGACGTCATATTATAAAATAAGCCATCAAGTCTGCAGCTGTCTATGTGCCATTGGAGGGGTGTCCTGATAAAATAAAGATTAAAAGACAGGCAAGTGAGGTTTAGGATGAGCAGCAACCACAGGTAATGTTCATTATTTGACAAATATTGGTGTCCGACTGATCTACAGTATAAAGCAGTTGTGAATTACTTATTAACCATTTATAATGGTAGGTTACTAGGGCTGCTCGATTATGGCAAAAATAATAATCACCATTACTTTGATTGATATTGAAATCACAATTATTTAATGATTATTTAACATGATTACTCATTGGCCTTTCGAATGTCATGCAGTTATTGAACAATAACTCAGGTGTTTATTTTTAACACTGGATGTCCTTTAACTTTAAATACAAGTTAACTGAAAAACAATGAAAGCTTTGTGGTGCAGCCATAACTGTGTAACACATCTTTCACATTACTGTAGTTTGTTCACATTCACATAATAAAACCTAACCCAACTAACATAATTTAACAATACATAACAGTTACTGTATCAATGACAGCAAAATGAATTTTGAGTTGGGAGCAATGATTGTTTCACAGGAGAGACTCACCAGCAGACATTTCACCATATCTGTATAGAAGCAGCTGGGAGTGTCACTACAATGAGAAAAGCAGGTCCACCTTAACAGTCCACCTTAAGGGACTGGTCAGTTTCCAGTGGGAAGCTAACTCAGCTTGCTAATTATGAGGCTAATTTCTGTCACAGCAGCTGGCTGGTTTCACGCATGTCATATTCTGTGCTCTTCTTACTGTCACCATCACCAGCACATACACGTTCGCTCTCCCCGCTCGAGATCATTGGCACTCTCTTGGTGCACGCACTGTCTGGAAACAAAATGAGACAACCAGAGAGGCAGTGTGCTGTGGCTTTCTGTTTTCAACCCTTGCTGAAACTTCTGTTTGGACTTTGGTGGAATGGGCAGAGCACAAATAAAGCTTGCACTTGATTTACAAAATAAAAAGACAAAACAGGAGCAACATTGTTCAACACTGTTGACTCATTATGTTGCACATCATCTTTTTATCTCGATTATCTCGTTTTGAAAATAGAGGGAAGCCAAAACCGTAATCAAAATTAAAATCCGATTAATCATTCAGTCCTATAGCCTACCATAATTAATGGTTAATTTATCATTATGAAGGGTGCTTTCTTGAATATCGGAAACAATGAAATTAATCAAAGTACTTAAAATCAGACATTTCTGTAGGTCTTGGTGATCTGGGGCATTGGGTAAGAAGCCCTCTTTGCCTAGTTGGTAACTCAGCCTTACTTGTAGCTTACTTTATATGAAATAAGCTGTCATGCCTCACCAGACCCTCTATACACTAAATATCACTTCCACAATATGATGTGAGAGTAAACTCAGAGTGTAAATGATGCTTTGACATTCTGCCCTCTGTCACGCTGCCAGGACAACCTCTGCATATCTGTCTGAGGAAGAGCAGAGAAGAGTGTGACTCGCTGCCAGCTTTAATGACACCATGAAGGCACATGGAGCTGTGCTTACATGGGAGGAGAATCACTCAAGCAGAGATGGACCGTGATGGCACTGAGCCATAGAGCTTGGGGGAGGAAACAGGTCACCATGTATGTTCATTAAAATTGCTTCGTAATGACTTATAGAAGTGTATACACTGGTGACTGTGGTGTTTTTATGTGATTGCTGCATCTGGTTTAAAGTGTCATTACAAAGTGGGATTACATCCAACAGTGAGAACACTGTGACATGTTTATCATCAATATTGTATTATTATTCCTAAAGACAAATATGTTTCATACTGATGGAAATTTAAGAAAGCCCCCTCCTGCAGCTGGTGCAAAGACATGCACAGCACAACTGTCATCACCAGTTCCCACTGTCATCATCAGTTTCAACAGTTATCATCAGTTTCAACAATTATCATCAGTTCTAACTGTCATCACCAGCTCCAGCTGTCATCATCAGTTCCCACTGTCATCATCAGTTCCCACTGTCATCACCAGTTTCCCCTTTCATCACCAGTTTGATGTATTTCAGAGTCAGTGCCGTAGTTGTACCTGCACCCACCTGTGTCCCTGTGGACATGTAGGCCTTAAAGGGTGTACTCAGGCTCGTTGTTGGCACATTGTTATTTTGAGGCAGCAGGAAGTGAATGGGCCATTGACCAACAAAAACCTGGTCAAAAGAGTAGCGCAGTATTGTCCTGCTATTTAAAAGTTACATAGGCCAGTTCACAGCATGCTTACAGTCTGCTTCTTTACACACAAGGGTACACATAGGTGAAATAATATGTAATGAATAAGGAAAATATTACAGTGGAAACCTCTTGAAGTGATCACGTCTGTTCAGGTAAAATTGATTTAAATATTTTTGTTTTCTTTTTCTGTATTTCTCAGGCAGATTGCCATCTAACACATCATTCAAAAGTCAGCCTTCATTTACTTTAAAAAACTACTCCACAAGTACAGAATAAATCATAAAACATCTTTTCAGTATTCAAATAAGTCAAAACACACAAGGCAAACTTTAACAGTCCCAATGACAAATAAACCCTAACTCCAACACAACAGTAGGACACATCACATTAAATAATGTACTGAATGGGCCTCTCAGATTCACGAATATCTGCTTACTCTCTCCAACATATACTTATATACAGAGGATTACATGAATGCAATCTGTCACTACCCTCCACTACATTTATTTTGGAAAGATATCACTGACAAACTGACTCATACTGAGCTACAGAACCCCACTCTCCGCATCACTCTGCTTGTTAGTCAGCCTCTCATCACACATGTCAGAGCATGGGTAACTTGCACATCTGTGAAGGCTCTATGAATGCTGAAAGGTACATACAGATTTTGGGGCAACATATGCTGCCATCCAGACATCGTCTTTTTCAGGGACCTCGCTGTTTATCCCAGCGACACAATGAGAAACATTCTGCACGAGTTCCAACCGTGTGACTTCTTAGTAAAAGAGCGCAGGTACTAGACTGACTTGCTAAGGTCCAGACCTGTCTCCCATTAAACGTGTGGAGCATTATGAAGCACAACAAAGTTCGTTGAAAAGGTCTAGATGTAACAGATCCCTAATGTTTGGACCTCTTTTGATTCAGGAGTTCTGGATGGATGGATGCTATGAGGCTTTACCGGCGGGGCACATCATCAGTTGTGTACCTCAGCATCACTAGGTGTTTCGGCCATACATATGACAACAGGGACAGGAGACTGTTGGGCGATTGAAGTCATAAAGGAAAAATAGGAAAGAATTTCATTTTCAACAGTTAGTTTCCTCAGTTCCCAAAAACTTACTGAGTGTTGTTTGATTACGATAACGATAGGTGTAAAATTACTAAATGCACTCTATGATAATATTGATATTGTTGATAACAGTCCCATGCGTATATTTATAGTGGAGGCGTGTCTCATAATAATGGCAGCAGAAGGTTGCATCAAGCACAAACACAGGCGTAGCTTAAGACAGGACCACAGCAATGGCAAAACCAAGATCACCAAGATCGGGGTGAGCCGGGGGTACAGTATCAGTGCAGCCACAGCACGAGCACGACCAAAGGTAGGGTTACAGCACCAGCACAGCTATCACCACGATCAGGTGCCGCCAAGATTGCAGCCAGGATCCGGGAAAACTAGGAAACAAGGGAGCAGGAATGCTCCAGAGAGGCAACGGAGTTAGCGTAATGCAGTAAATACACATGAGCATTTTCAGGTGGAGGGAGCAAGAAAGGAAAAAGGAGCTCAGTGTAT
This sequence comes from Plectropomus leopardus, assembly GCF_008729295.1. NCBI lineage: Eukaryota > Metazoa > Chordata > Actinopteri > Perciformes > Serranidae > Plectropomus > Plectropomus leopardus. The sequence continues at coordinate 31,657,658 of NC_056478.1, read as the reverse complement.
CTTAGAAAGTCCCCCGGGAGATTAACCTATGTCAGCCTAACTAGGGGTTGGTCCAGGCAGCCTGAGCCAGCCCTAATTATATGCTTTATCAAAGAGGAAGGTCTTAACAGTGAAAATGGTGTCTGCCTCCCTGATCGAAACTGGAAGATGGTTCCATAAAAGAGGAGCATGGTAGCTGAAGGCTCTGGCTCCCATCCTACTTTTGGAGACTTTGGGAACCACAAGTAACTCTGCGTTTTCAGAGCGCACCTTGAGGGTTGGTAAAGAACTATGAGCTGCAACAGATAGGATGGATCCTGACCATTTAGAGCTTTGTAAGTAAGGAGGAGGATTTTAAAGTCGATCCTAGATTTTACAAATGGTCAAAGACCCAGTGTACCCTAAGAACTGGCAACCAATCACTCTCCAATGCTATTATATACTTGCTAATTGTATAGACCATAGAATGAAAAAGTGTTATGAAATGATAATGGTACAATTTGCAAAATCATTAACATTGGACACATATCTGGGTCTGTTCCTTTATTAAGAGGGTTAAAACAAGGATGTCCATTGTCCCCATATTTACTGTATTCATAGTTGCAATTGAAGTGCTAGCAATTAAAGTGAGACGAAATACAAAATGAAGGGGCTTGAAATAGGGGGTCTAAAAAGAAAAATATCAGTGTATGCTGATGACGCTAGCTTTCTGATGAGTCTAAATCTTTCTTGTTTGAAAGCCCTCCTCTAAGACCTGGACTCCTGTTCCAAAATATCTGGTCTAAAACCAAACTTTGGAAAATCTGTAATTCTTCGAAAGGATGCACTAAAGGGTACGAACTTCAGGTTTCCATGTAATCTTCCAATTACATGGACAGATGGACCAGTTAATGTGCTTGGGATTGTGATTCCAGAGGATTTGAAGGAGCTATGTTTAAATAAACTATAATAATAAAATCAGCAAGGTGAACAAAATTGAAAAACCATGGAGGGGGAAAACTCTAACACTTTTTGGAAAAATCTTATTGGTTAATTCTCTTATCGTCACAATTTACTATCTTTTTATGTCAGTCCCTAGCCCTAACAATCCTTTTTTAAGACCTTTGAACAAAAGATGTTTGGATTTCTCTGGAGTCATAAACCGGAAAAAATTAAACAAACTGTCTTTTATAATAAAAACTTTGAAATGGGTGGGTTTAAGTATTATGTCTTACTTTGAAGGCCTTTTGTTGCCTTTGTTTAAAAAATGTACTTGCATAACTTATTGGAAGGTACTCATCCACTGTTTCAAAAAGGCTTTATCCTTTCCTGTAAATTCAACCTCTTCATATTGGTTCAGTTGAAATCATACTTGAAAATTCATGTGTTTTTGAAAGAGGTAATACAGAGTTGGTTATGCTTTCAGTTTAATCCTCCAGAGGGCAGAAACAACATTCTGCAGCAGGTCATATGGTTCAATTCTAATATTGTGATTGATGGGAAACCAATCTTTTGGAAGAGTCTTTTTGAAAAAAGGTGTTTTGTTTATAAATGATCTTGTCAATGAAGAAGGAAAACTTGTTATTTATAACCAATTTATTGAAATGTATGGCACCATTGGTCCCCTCCTTCCACTCTTAAAATGCTCTTTAAATGAAAAAATACAGATGGGAATTCTAAACTATTAGTTTGTCAGCCAGCTATAAAAAATAGCTTATGGTTACAAAACAGGAAGATAAATAGAAATATTCATAATTTTTATTTGACAAAGACATCTTTGGGAAATATTCCATACAAAATCTATAAAAAATGGTAGGACACTGCACTATACCATGGAAATTGGTCTTTGGTCTGATATATAAAAAAAACTGTTGACTCATATACAAGGTACTTTCAGATAAAAATACTTCATAATTTCCTGGCAACAAGAAAGATGATATGAACGCCAGTTTTGTTGTATGGAACCTGAGTCAACAGACCACTTTTTTTTTTTTTTGGTTTTGTCAGGTTGTGTCTGCATTTTGGAGAGAGGTCCAGAAAATGTGTTCAAAAAAAGAGTCTGAACATGGAGTTGGATCTTTTCTCTGTGATGTTGGGAGATGTTACAGACACAAAGACCTATATTGTAAATTTAATTATCTCCCTCAGGATAAGACCAGGTTTTCCCCCAAAAGAATGCCAATTATCTATGAAGCCCACATTGTTTGCTAGACACCACCTTGACAACCAGTGGTTGAATGATGACATGTGGCTAAACATGTCATCAGTGGTTAGATTGGGGAGGGATCCAGAGAAGATTGTGGTGTCCGACATCGTCTTTGCGTACTCACACACTGACACAGCTAGCCACTTCTCCATCATCCTTTTTTGCCTTCAATTTCAACAACTCATCTGGTTTCAAATAGCGACTGAAAACAGTGAATTATGCTGCCACAATGGCTGCTTGACCAAAAGGTTAGGTTTTCATGCCCTGAGCGGCAGAGCATGCTAAAAAAGGGCAAGTGTGCTTTGTCAAAATAGCCAGGGTCAAATAAAGCTATAAATAAAATGAGTCAGTGTAAATGAACATAAAAAGACAGAGGCTATGGAACGGGCCACAGAGAACACACAATGGAAGAAAATGAATAATGAGCTGCTCTGAACCAAACACACGAGCTGTCCTGTCAGCAGATAACATGAGTGCCTGACTCATACAAGTCAGACGGAGACAAACGACTCGCACGGATCACCTTGTGTCATTAATTGGCCATACTCAGTCAAACCATACACTGCCAAGAGCTATTCATCTACTGCTCCACCTATTTTCAGCTTGCGGTAAATACATGGGGATAAAACCCTATGAGGAAACAAATAGGAGAATGTGTTGGCTGTCATTTAAACATTTATCATCATTTATTGTTCTCTGTTAGCATCTCTTCATTCCCTGTGGGCAGAGGTGTTAAAGTCTGGTCAAAACAAACATACATGTGTAATGAGAATATGTGTAATTAACTACCCAATCAGATATGAAAAGTTAAAAAAAACCTCTGAGACTATCAAAATTGGTTTCAAAATCATGAGAAACTGAGCAGTGCTCTCTGCTCTGAGATACTGGGGCCGTGTTTACTAAAGGGATGATGTTTTTTCTTAAAAACCAACAAAAATGTTAGCTTCATTTAGGGGTATGCGTTACGATGATATTAGATTGTGAAGAATTAGAATGTGTTCATGATCTGCCATCACCGAGAGATCGTTGTATCGTGCTACGGTGCACGTTCTATCTATTGTAGTTCTATGTTCATACGCCCTGGCTAAATGTAAATTAAATGAGAAATGGTTGGAAGATGACAAATATCATGACTGGCTATTACAATATTGCAGTTCGCTGAGGCACCATGTGAACTCTCAAAACAACTTGGGATGGATTGTAAATCGATCTCAAAGATCAGTTGCAAAGATTGCAAAGATTCTCACATGAAATCTGAAAAGCACAAGTTTTGTACCAGCCAGAAAACACATGCCTGTTGACTTGTTTAGTGCTGCTGTAAGTTTGGCTGTAAGTATCGTTACTAGGGATGATTTGCCTAGAGTGAATATGTCCACTCCAACATCCACATCCATTGCTGCACTTCATTTGTCTGACAGCTTTGGTTACATTTCAGATGACAGTTTTTCATGCCCTTACTAACCAGTGAAAAACATGTATCACTAAATGTGTTGATGTTGAATGTTTGTCATAAACTGAAGGATGAGGTGTTCCTTCAGTTCTGTTCCAATTGAGAAAATTCTCCTAAGCTAAAAGTTTTAAGTACCTTACACATTTTATGATCTTGTAGAATATGATGCATTGTTGTACAGTGGCGTGCACAGACTTTTTGAAGGGCAGGGGCGAAAAGGAAAAAAAGGGCACATATAGCGTGTCCTCGCCACTGAAGAGGGTACTTTAGACATGTTTTGGCTCCCAAGAGGGCACTTTAATGCGCGTTTTGGCTCCCAGGGGGCACTTTAGCATGCATTTTGGCTTCCAAGAGGGTACTTTAGCACACGTTTTGGTTCCCAAGAGGGCAGTTGAGTGTTTTTTCCATCCAAGAGGGCAATTTCATGTATTTTGCCAACCAGGAGGGCACTTTAGCGTGTGCTTTTGCCACCCAATAGGACACTTTAGTGAGTTTTGGCTCCCAAGAGGGCACTTGAGCATGCGTTTTGGCATCCAAGAGGGCACTTTAGCGCGCGTTTTGGCTCCTAAGAGGGCACTTTAGCGTACGTTTTGGCTCCCAGGGGGCACTTTAGCACGCGTTTTGGCGTCCAAGAGGGCACTTTAGCGCGCATTTTGGCTCCCAAGAGGGCACTTTAGCGTGCATTTTGGCTCCCAAGGGGGGACGAGGGGGGGGGGGGGCCCCCCCCCCCCCCCCTCGGGCCCCGCCACTGTTATTGTAGATTATACTACACAACTGTATGAAGACGTTAAAATGAGCACAACCTTAAATGTCTACAGCAGTAAAATGCAACATACGCCACCAAAAAACATCATATAATACAGTAAAAGACTGACAGGGACCCCTTTACCGCATAACGACTACTTTCACTTCAGGAACAAACCTCGACTGACGGAGAAAAATGCAGTTTTGTTTAAAATGATTTTTATTGCTTTTCATAGCCTACGAGAAATGTTGGGACATTCCTTCAGACTGAGTGTAACTGAGTGTTATTTTTACCTCAAAAAGATGTCAGTTATGTTAGCTAATGTGCATTGAATGTTTCACTTATATAAAGTCAGTAAAAGTCAATAGCAATATTGGCTACACCATAATCTAGTCTGTATTTTTTTAGACTGCCATGATGCAAGGGTAAAAGTGGCTGAGGAAGTAATTCTACAAGCTAACCAACTGACATATCCACTCAGATAGTATTTCTGCAAGAGATTATGTTGGTAAGCAAGCAAGCTAAGTTAGCCAGCTAGCTGCAACTAAGCTACACTGCACTGATCTGGTATCAGGTGGTTTGTAATATTAGCTGTAAAGTAACTCACACAGCAAGCTAGCCAGTTTACTTGCCAGATCAGCCCTTGCATATGGATGAATTAAGTGACTTTCTCACTCAAGACATTATTTTCCTGTGTAAGATCATTAGCAATTCATCCATGAGCAAGCAAGCTAAAATTAGCAAACATTAGCAAGAGAAAACCCCAACAATTATCTTCCTGTAGCATTAGGGTTTCTTTTTAGCATGAAGGGGCACTGTAATTATGGTATGTGGCACAAATGTGATACTGACATGAGACAAGAATTAGCTAGCACTGCCACGGATCCTCCGTCTCAGCCCCAGCAGGTAGGGCCCTACTTCCCTGGGAGTGGACGACACCACAGAGCTTATCCACTGTGGCAACTCACATTTAGTTTACAGCAGGCTGATGTCCAGCACAGCACAGGGTGTAATCCATTTTTGCAGCAACAGGGGGCTTTTGCAACAATAGGACTTAAGCCTTGTCTTTAACTCATTTGGTTGAAACTTGCTCTAAGTCTAACCTCAAAGTTGAGCCAGTTGCACCAACATGGCTGAATTCCTCAACTCACTAAGACCAGATGTAAGATTTCCACCATCAAAGACCAGCAAAAACTGGGTCACAACCATTTAAGATCATCAAAGACCAGCTAAATCCAGCATAAGGTTTTAGCTGGTTGATGGTTCTTGCTGGTCTTTGATGGTCTGACATGCTGGTGTGACCAGCCTATCAAACTGTGCCCTTTATGCATAACACATGACAGAAGACTTAACTGATTTATGCTCTTTGCTTTTCATACTTCCCCCTAGTGACATTGTTATGTCTCCATACTCAAGGACATGGATTTGGACATGGACATGGTCAAAAAAGCGGGTCAACCAGCTGAACCATCTCAAACTGTGAACTTTGTGTTATGGAGGGTGCCGGTTGTTGGACGTTACTGGACTCAGTGGCTTAGCTATTGTAGTGTTGCACACTGTGGCTGAAGATTGGTAAGGCATGAAAACACGCACGACACATTCATATACAACCAGATAAGTCAAGGAAGGTCTCAAGTTTATTCTGACTTTTACTGGATTTGAGGTCTAAGCTAAAGCCTGTAGTTTGTAAAAGGACTTTGGTGATGTAAGCATAAAATATATTACATCCTGTTGTTATCAATTACTAGGGCTGTCAGTTGATATATTTAATATTTAATTGCAATTAATCGCATGATTGTCCATCGTTAACTTGCAATTAATTGCAAATTCATCACGCGTCTTTCTATCTGTTCTAAATGTATCTTAAAGGGTTATTTTTCAGGTCTTTTGTACTTTTATCAGTATGGGAGTGGACAAATATGCTTATTTTACTCAAATGTACACATATTATTGTTGGGCCAAGGGTCATAATTACAAAATGTTCATGCTTTAATCACGCATAAAAAAAAATGAGTGTGCGCGTCAAAAAAATTAGTGCCATTAAAATGAATTTGTGTTAACGTGTTATTAACTTTGACAGCCCTATTACTTACCTGGGGAAACTGCTTGGAAACATATGAAAGGCTAGCTCTGGATTCTTACTGTGATCATCTGAGCAGTTCATTGCTTCTGATTATTCATCACTTATTGACTAATCCAGAAAGCATTCAGCCAAAAATGGTGGCACGCTGTAAGGGCACCCTCTTCTGGCTGTTGCGCAAAAAGAATTGGAGTGTTGTTTCCTGTTATTGTTGCTTCTTTGCCTGCGCTAAGGATAATGATCTTGGTCTGCCCTTTATTGCTTTGTAGCTTGAGCTGATGAAGTGCAAACTTCAAGCTACTTAGTGTCATGCGGCCAATTGTCCGTATGATATACATGAACATAGCATATGTTATATGATAAGATGCTTGTATAATAAAATGATAAGAAGAGTGTGTGCATCAGAGCACACGCAAAATGATGCTTTTTTCCAGTGACCCCTCCAAGAGAGACATTTTGTGAAAGTAGAACCTTTAAATGATGATGTAACCTGCAGTGGTAACTATAGCTCCCAGCAGTGGAGTGAGAATATAACATCAATATGACTTTCTTACCAGCATTTCACATAGTGGCTTTAGCTGACTTTCATATTACCAGTCTAGTTCTGCTTTTCCCACATTACCTGACTTCTTCTTACTTGACTCCTCAGCCCAGAGGACGTTGGTATACTCCAGGGACAGCCAACATGTCCTCCTATTGTTTCTTCATAAGGCTTGTGTAAGCGTAACTGAGTGATTGCAAGAGGAATCAGTCATCAATCATTTACTTATTTCTGAACAATTTTACTTAGAATTTACCAGCAGCTGAAAATAGGTAGAGCAGTAGATGAATGGCTTGTTCTCTTGGCAGTGTATGGTTTGACTGATTATGGCCAATTAATGACACAAGGTGATCTTTCCGAGTCATTTGTCATCGTCTGACTTGTATGAGTCGGGCACTCGCGTTACCTGACAGGACAGCTCATGTGTTTGCTTCAGAACCGCTCATTATTTATTTTCATGGCCTGTTCCATATCCTCTGTCCTCTGTGTTCATTTACACTGACTCAATTTATTTATAGCCTGATTTGACCCTGGGTACTTTGACTCAGCGCACTTGCTCTTTTTTAGCATGCGCTGCCGCTCAGGGCATTAAAACTTAACCTTTTGGTCAAGCAGCCATTGTGGCAGCATAATTCACTGTTTTCAGATGAGTTGTTGAAATTGAAGGCAAAAAAGGATGATGGAGGAGTGGCGAGTGGCCAATGTGGCTGATAGAAGTGAAAGAGTTACAGCCAGAATGAGGCAGCATTTGGCAGGTGGCTGCTGTTATGTGCAGCTTCCACAGCTCCACACATTCCCACCTCAGCCTCTTCATAATAATGTTTCCTCACAGTGTGGAGCCCCAGCTTATTATGCTGCATGTCTGTATGTCACCATGAACGGGAATCAGAGGAGGAGGCATCTCCACTGTTTCTGCCGTCTTAAGCAGAATGCAAAATAAAGCCTGCTGCGTTGTGGATTATTGCTGAGGCTACAAAACGAGGTGTTCCTTTGCAATTCTTCCACCAGTGCTCCATTTACATCACAGACACAACTGAAGGAGGTGATGTGGGTTGTGTCTCTGTGTAATGAATCAGGACACACAGACATCTCTCCTCATTAGCATGGTCATCAGCTCCACAGAGCTGCTGTAGATTTGGTCTATTTGGTTTCTTTTTCACTGTACAACCATGTGTGTCTGTAATCTCACTGCCCTGCTGCCTTTATTTGTGCTCTGTGAGCAGACACACGGGCCACTGTCTGACAGACAGGCACACACATCAACTATTAGCTGTAATTGCCTGAGGATCAGTCATCCCAAGTGCATCAGGTCTGTTTTCAATGCAAAAGGCAGATTCTGGGCATCTGGCTGGAAGACCTGACCCAAATCTGTCTCTACATAAGGCCCTGCATGATGGAGACATTGCTCAGGGATCAAATAATGAGATTATTCAAATATAATAATGCAGTCAGTCATATTGGCACTGGTGGAGAGCTGTGCTGAACCTTGATTAGAGGCAGCAGAGCAAGGAGATGGTGGTGGGTGGGTGAGTGTGTGTGTGTGTGTGTGTGTGTGTGTGTGTGTGTGTTAGGGGGTTACACTTCAACATTTTCTAATTGATGTGAAAGGACAGTAATTTAATTGATCTAGGATGCTGCATGGGATTGCAAGCGTTTCCGTGTAGCAAATTGGGTCAGCATGATGTGTGAAGTAGCCAAATAAGAGGAAAGACTAATAGAAATGTGCCAAAGTGGTGAAAACGATGGATGCATCTATGAAGGATGAAGGTCGAGCTGAAGATGCAGGTGCACACCTTTTTTTGTTAAGGTAAATATCACTGAAATAATCATGCAGCCTTAAACTGCGTGTTAGCCACGAAAACATCCGTTTGGAAGCGCAAAGGGCTGCGGGCTATCTGGCTTTGTTACACACTGGTATCACACCTACACACCGATTCCCGATCACCGCATCCACCACTATCAAAGGCAAGACAAACACACAGCTCAAAATACAGCCTCCTCATTCTGCGGTACTTACGTGCCATATTGCAAAGAAGATGAGGGACACGCAGAGGACCAGAGACAGCATGTAGCAGAAGGCAGCAAAAGTGAACATAATTGAAACGGAAAATGGAGGATAATTTCCCAAAGAAGCTCGATCCTGCCGACACACATGTAAAAGAAAAAGAGGGGGAAAGGGGGGGAGAAAGTTGTCACGGTGCCATGAGAAGCCGATGCGGTACCGGTACCATGACTTCGCCCCTCACGATGTTTGCAACAAATTGTTGCAGAAAGCCTCTCCAGATGCTGAGCCGTGTGTGTGTGTGTGTGTGTGTCCGCCCAGCAGCGCCGCACACACTCAGAGTCAGAGCTGCTCTCAGATCAATGCGCGTGGCATGATGAGCGATCAGTGTCCATAGCGATGCTGAGATAATCATGTAGCTCCTGTGGATGACTGCAGGTTAATGGTGAATCTTCCGGGAGAGGAGGATATGTTTGTGATCCATGGAGCAGAGCAGGAGGAGCCTGCTGGATCTCCGCTGCTGTCAGGAGAGGAGCTCCTCGCCACTTTGTGCACTAGGCGTTGAAAAACAATGTTTTCTCTCCCTGACAAACCTATCAGCAGCCGCGAGCACAGAGCGCAGGAAGGCGCGTGAACAGGTGGATTTAAAAGAGCAGTAGCCGGTGCGCTCGTGTGCAGGCTAGTTAGTGTGTTTCCATGTTCAAACCTCTGCTTCGGAGGAGACCTTCAGTAGAGCTCATCTTTATCATGTCAAATCATTTAGAGCATTTGGAAGTTGAGTCTGCTTCTGTGACTGATGCATCCTCATTATTTGGTTGTGTCTGCTGGTACCCATGCTACACCTGGAGATCTGCATTGTGCACGTGCAAAAAACAAAAAAATGAACCACAGAGTACTGATTATGCTAATTGGAAGAAGGAGAGAAAGCAAACAATCCAGATTATGCACAAAATGATAGGAGAAAAGATAGAAAAAAGAGAGAGACGAGGATATATATATACATCTTCTTGGATTGAGACATAGCAGATACAGTCAAAGCAGTTAATTTAAACAGCGAGACTTACGCCATCGTCTGTCCTTTTTAGAAACTGCAAGTAACACAGAGCAATGATGAAAACTTCACAGATATAATGCTGTGTCTGGACATCTGGGAAACATTTATGCTATATATATTTTTACATAAAATGTATAATTATTTTTTATATATATATATGTTTTATATAGCTTTTCTTTTTTATGGCCATAAAAAGAACAGCTATATAACGTTATCTGGTAGGCTAAAATGAACCCTTTTGGACTGTTTTATATACTGTTTATTGATTTGTATTAAGTAGCAGTAAGAAGTCTATAGTCTAGCATGAGGGAAAAAAAATCCATGTTACCATATGGCATTTTTTTAAAAACTTGTCTTTTTAGGACCCTTATGGTGTCTAGTTAGGGGCTGGGCAGCGAAGTTGCTATCTCCTCTTCTCAATGTTATTATTATTATTACTATTATTATATTAAAATTTATATTACACCTTTCACGATGCCCAAGGATGCTTTACAAAGCTGAATAAAACAAACATAAACAAACATGTCTAGAGAAAAGGCATTGTGGATATTTGTAGGGAGAGCACTGAAGGCTCTGTCTCCGAAAGTACAGATTCTGGTGTGGGGAATGGAGAGCAGGCCTGTGTCTGAGGACCGGTGGTTCTGGGATGGAGCTTATGGGAGAAGGAGGTCAGAGAGGTACTTAGGGGCAAGGGAATAGAGATATTTGTTGGTAAGGAGGAGGATTTTGTTATTAATGTGGTACTTGATGATAAGCCAGTGAAGGTGGATAACGGTTGGGGTGATGTGCTGCCAGGGCTTGGTGTGGGTCAGAACCCTGGTGGCTGAGTTCTGGATGTACTGGAGCCTGTCCAGGGCTTTGCTTCGTACCCCAGACAGGACTCCATTTCAATAGTCCAGACGGGAGGTTATGAATGCTTGGATGGGAGTTTAGCCATGGAGTCGGAGAGTGATGGCTGCAGTTTGGAGATGTTTTTAAGGTGAAAGAAAGTGGATTGGGTGATGGATTTGATGTGAGACTGGAAGGAGGGGGTCGAGTCTAGAATGACGTCCCTTTCAGACCTTGGAGGATTGGTAAATGAAGCACCTGTCTACTATACCTGGCCATGCACCCATTGCTGTACAGCGGCTATAATTAAGAATTCTGCTGTTGCCAAGGTCAGCTGATGGTCCATGAGGATCATCTGGATTGATGTTCACACTAATGGCGAAAAAACAACAATTTTCATAAGTCCTGAACCACACATCATACAAAGACAGATGAACTCACTGTTTCACATAAATTTGCCACAATGAATAAAATGGAAAGGTCATTGAAATGGTACAGCCAGTCTTTACTGGTAAAAAAAACCAAACAAACAAACAAACAAAAAAACAGCCAAATGATACATTAAGGCCAATAAGAATAAAACTTCAGCTGTTTTGTCTCACAGTGCTTTCCTGGGATTGTCAAATGAAATTAGTTTATTCTCTTTTATTATTTGCAAGATGGATGAATGACGCCAGAATGAGTCAGTTTCAGATTGGTGGGGAAGACCTCAAATCAGACCCGGTACATGATGAAGCAGATATAATGCTGTTGAGTGTTGAGTGTGACTTGTGTTATATGAGCTTTGAAGTTTTACTGGGTTGTTACTCTTCACAGAGAAGCAGAGCATGAAAACGGACCGCACACGATCCATTACAGACAGACAGAACACTGCTGCCTTGCCGAGATTACCCTCGGCAACGTTGTCTACTACTCCAAATTATGCTCACTGCAGATGAAGTCCACAGAAGAGCAGAAAACTAATGAAATATTTAATCTGGGATAAATTTAAATATACTGGGATAAACTGCGAAAAAGATTCCGACAAGTGAAATTGTTTATGCATTCTGCTCTGCTGCTGACAGACAGCTGCTTCTGCAGACAGAGACGCTGAATGTAGTTTGGAGTCGGTATGGATGGGGCAGCACTAAAGCAATGTAATGTTATGTATGCTGCTGTCACATGACTTGTGACTGACCCCTGTCACCCTGTTTAGTGGTTCCCTCCACGCTGTCTAACCATGGTGCACGGGTGATTCTCCAGTCCCTGCAGGATTCACCTATCAAAAATTTGCTCAACTGAGACGCACAAATGGTCTAATGTTCTTTTAAAAATAACGTATCAGGTTTGTGCCCACAGTGTGTCTGTGAGCAGTGGGGATTCATTTTTAGCACTGACAAGCTACATGTGTCAGTGTTGGGCTTTTTACAGCTCTTTTGATAAAGAAGCATTGCCAGAAATTTGCATAGGCAATTTATTTATTTATTTATTTATTTTGGAAAAGGGCCAAATCCATTATGTGCTCAATTCCCAGCAGGCCAAAAAATTTCAAAGGGTGTTGCATAGCAACAAATAATCCTATTTGTCCAATCAGTTTTTTTCCGCACAATTTTATTATTATTCATCTAAGGAATAGATATGTTCATATTTGTTAAGGAAAGAATATATTTAACAATCATGCATAAGGATGATCTTTTGGGGGCATATTTTATATCACACAAGCCAAGTAATCTGAGTGAATAACTCTCTATATGCGCTCCTGTCCATCTCTTATAGTTATGGTCCCCTGCTAATAATTGGGCTCAGATCCAGCTGCCCACCTGACTACAACATCCACATATTCAGCTCAGCATCACTCACAGCACACCCAACTGTGCAATACTTCTTCTGACCACACACAATTCCAGAATTGCACTGCATGCCCCTCATGTTTCCCAGCGAGAAGCGCTCTGCTGCCATAATTTGGCTTTTACGCTTTCTCATTTGCTTGAGCACATTTGTCCATTCAGAGTTAGCATTTTATAGACAGTTCACACACGTAAACACACACACAAACACACAGGTCTAAACTGAAAGTCTCTGGCCAAAATGAAACATTTACTTTACAAAATAACCTTGCACTCACACATTCTCCCAATAAATGATTACACAGCCGACAAAAAAAAAAATACTTCATACAGCTATCAACAAGTACCAGTTCTAACAATTAGTGCTATATGCAGGTTATATTTTTTGATATGTTATAGTTATATGCCAAAAAATACAAGAAAGCATCACAGAATAAATTGTAGGCTTTTCTTTCCTGCAAAGATATTTTACAGTTCTGATTGCTCAACACATTTTTTTTTTTAATTATGCTCCATTTCCCACAACACCAAACTTCACTCTCATCCTCACAAACCAAAAACTTTCATTTGAAAACCATACTCTCTACCATGAAATCTTACATCTTTTTTTTTTTTTATTGTTCAATAAGGTGATAGTACAAGAATAAGTGAAGACAAATACAAGGAACAGACATTATACAGGAAACAAACAGGCAACATAGATAAAACAGGACACTACAGACAAAACAAACAAGAACATAACCTGGCTTTGCATTGGCGGGTAGTGAAAGACACTGATATGAAAGAAGGGTCTGCTGGGAGTAATGCATACATGTGCAGGTGTGTGTTTTGGTTTTCCTCCAGATACATAACAGATACATAATTATCTGTTATGTATTTGTTATGTTGCTGTGTGTGTGTGTGTGTGTGTGTGTGTGTGTGTGTGCGTGTGCGTGTGTGAGAAAAGGGGAGTAAATGTGTAAAGTGTGAGGGAGGATGGGGTGGGCAGGTCTCTCACATGGAGTGATTGGGTCTGCCCCAAATAAAGTCGACAGGGGAGTGGTCCCTGAGTGCAAGGTTGTGTTGTGTGATTGAGTGGGTTCATGCTTAAGTTCTGTGTGAGTGTATATGTGTGTGCTTATGTATATGTGTGTGTGTGTGTGTGTGCGTGCATGTTTGTGTGTGTATCGAATAATAATTACTTAGAAATGCACCCCAATTCCAATGAAGTTGTGACGTGTAAAACGCAAATAAAAACAGAATCCAATGATTTGCAAATCCTTTTCAACCGATGTTCAATTGAATACATTACAAAGACAAAATATTTAATGTTTAGACTGATAAACTTTTTTTCTTTTTTTTTTGCAAATATTCACTCATTTTGAATTTGATGCCTGCAACACATTCCAAAAAAGCTGGGACAGGGGCATGTTTACCACTGTGTTACATCGCCTTTCCTTTTAACAACGCTCAATAAGTGTTTGGGAACTGAGGGCACTAATTGTTGAAGCTTTGTAGGTCTAATTCTTTCCCATTCTTGCTTGATGTACGACTTCAGTTGCTCAACAATCCGGGGGCGAGCGAGTCTTGTACCCGCACTCTTTTACTACAAAGCAACACTGTTGTAACATGAGCAGAATGTGGCTTGGCATTGTCTTGCTGAAATAAGCAGGGACGTCCCTGAAAAAGACGTTGCTTAGATGGCAGCGTATGTTGCTCCAAAACCTGTATGTACCTTTCAGCATTGATGGTGCCTTCACAGATGTGCAAGTTACCCATGCCATGGGCACTAACACAGCTCCATACCATCACAGATGCTGGCTTTTGAACTTCTTTTTGAACAGTCTGGATGGTCCTTTTCCTCTTTGGCCTGGAGGACATGATGTTTATTTCTACAATTTCTACAATTTCATTTAGCAGACGCTTTTATCCAAAACGACGTACAACACAAGCAAGAATTTAGACTTAAGGAAAAAACCCTTAGTAAGTGCAAAAAGTGCTTCAGGTGTGATTGGTCACAGGTATTGCCGTCTAGTGGCAGAAGAAGTTTTTTTTGGAAACCAAAGTAATAACGAGTAGCGATCTCAGCATCTGAGATTCAACAATCTCAGTATCACTACTTACGATGACAATCAACATACAACATCACACAACTTTTGTCAGTGCTAGATAACCATTAAGTGCTGGATTTTGGACCTTCTGACTTAATCTACCCCAAAGGGCAAAGAGGAGAAGAGTCAGGTTAAGTGCCTAGGTGTTCTCGGAACAAATGAGTTTTCAATTGTCTCTTAAAAGTAGAAAGGGACTCAGCAGAACGCACAGAGTTTGGAAGTTTGTTCCACCATTTGGGAACAACAGAAGAGAAGAGTCTGGCTAGAGATTTAGAGCCGTGCTGGGCTGGAAGCACCAGGCGTCTTTCGCATGCAGAGCGTAGTGGGCGAGAAGGAGAGTAGACCTGGATCAGGGATTCCAGGTAGGCTGGAGCAGTTCTTGTGATTGTTAAGCCGGCAGCGTTTCGGGGTATTGTTGATATATGGCTTTCACTTTGCAAGGTAGAGTCTAAACTTGAACTTGTAGATGTTGCGACAAATTGTGTTAACTGACAATTGTTTTCAGCCTTGCCGCTTATGTGCAGAGATTTCACCAGATTCTTTGAATCTTTTGATGATATTATGGACTGTAGATAATGAAATCCCTAAATTCCTTGCAATTGTACGTTGAGAAACGTTGTTCTTAAACTTGGAAATTTGCTCATGCAGTTGTTCACAAAGTGGTGAACCTCACCCCATCCTTGCTTGTGAATGACTGAGCCTTTCGGGGATGCTCCTTTTATTCCCATTCATGACACTCACCTGTTTCCAATAAACCTCAGCTTTTCCAGTCTTTTGTTGCCCCTGTCCCAGCTTCTTTGGAACGTGTTGCAGGCATCAAATTCAAAATGAGTGAATATTTGCAAAAAACAATAAAGTTTATCAGTTAGAACATTAAAAATCTTGTCTTTGTAGTGTATTCAGTCGAATATAGGTTGAAAAGGATTTGCAAGTCATTGTATTCTGTTTTTATACATTTTACACAATGTCCCAACTTCATTGGAATTGGGGTTTGTAATAAAGTGAATGTTATTACAATATAACAAAAATAAGTAATAAAAATAAATAGATTAAAAAAAAAAAAAAAATAATAATAATAATAATAATAATAATAATAATAATAATAATGAAAATATTTTTTAAATGTAATAAGAAAAACAATGAATAAATAAATAAGTAAATAAATAAATACATTCTAAAGGCATCAACCTAACATAAATATGCTTAAACAAAATAATAATATGATAAAGTGTAAAATATCAAAAATAAGTAACAAAAGTAGATAGACAAATAAATAAGTAAATAATAAAGGGAAAAAAAACTCTGAGGGCAGAAACCTAACACAAATATGCTTATAGATGAAAAACAAAAATCATAAGGAGAGAAAAAAACAGGCATGAGCCTAAAACAGATGTGCTTATGTAGAATAATAATAATTAATTAGCGATGAAAGGGCCCTTGCACCTCCACATATGTTGTGGTAGTGGTGGGACTCCAGCTACAGCGCTTTTTTATGTTTTTGAAAGTTGGATAACAAACAATACGCAAAGAGTTTGGACAATCGAATGAGTTATTTTCACATGGTATAGTACTTCTAACGGCCACTAGGTAGCAGCAGAGGAGAGACAAATTCCATGTAATCTTTGTGTACATCATTTCTTGACCAAAATGAATATGATATCATGCAAATCCAATGAAAATTGTCCCTCAAGGCTTACTTCCTGTTGCCAGTAGGTGGCACTATTACAACTAGTGAATGTTGTCATACAGATGCGTTCAGGGCAGGACCCCAAGGAAGATCTGACAACGTTCACCAAAGTTACCACAATGTCCTATTTCTTTGTGAAACATCAAAATTGTACGCCACATAACGAGAAAACTGTAAAAGTTTTGCAAAGACCATTGATAACTTTCAATCAGGAAGGTCTTAAGATCATACAAACAGAATTTCAACTGGATCTGCTTAATTGTGAAGTTGATAAAATTATATATATAAAAAAAAAAGTTATTTCATGTGGCCACTTGGCTGCACTATCACGAGTATTGAATATTGTTATACAGATGTGTTCTGTGTTGTTCTGTTTTTCATCCACCACTCCCTCGTCATCAGCCTCATGATTCACAGCAGAACCAAAGTGGCTGCAAATGCCAGAACTGTAGATTATCAGATGTTCTTCTATTTGTGGTCTGGTCATGATGCTAGTAAACCATCTTACAATAAACTAGCTTAGCATAGCTGCCTACCAGCCTGTCTCACTGCAGACCTGTTCTGTCCTGTGTGCCTGACACCATTATATTAAACACAGTTTATGTTGTATTTTATTTTCCAAGAATATATATATATGATGAAGCCAATGCAATATCTGCAAAAAGCACTATCAAGGAGGAAAAAGCGGTCTGGATGAGAGTCAGCACCTCCAAGTCTGAAGCCATGGTTCTCTGCCGGAAAACAGTGGACAGCTCCCTCTGGGGTTGGAGGGAGCTGCTACACCAAGTAAAGGAGTTTAAGTATCTTGGGGTCTTGTTCAGGAGTTGAGGGTAGAACAGAGTGTAAAATGGAGAGGTGGTTTGGTGTAGCATCCACAGTGATGTGGGAATTGTGCTGGACTGTCATGGAGAAGAGGCTTTTGGGTTGTGGCCGATAGAATGAGAGTGTGGATACAAGCGTAACCCTGCAACCCAGCCCAGACAAGAAAATGGATGTATGGATGGATGGATGAGAATAGCTGAATTCATATACATGAGATCATGGGCCACCATTTGATAAGATTTTGCATCAGGGAGCTCCATCTGAACAGATTTGGCTGTTGGATTTGAGTTCTCCAGCTGAGGACAGAACTGTAGATCAAGTGAAACCTGATCACAATATTTAACTCACTCACACTGGCTGGTAAATTAAGTAATTAAAATGAACTATTCCCCTCTTTTTTCTGTGGGACACCTTGGAAGTCCTTTCAGGGCCTTTCAGGGGTCCCCTTACCCCAGTTTGAGAGCCACAGTGATTGTGAGAGAGCTGTTGTAGAGTGAGTGTGTGAGTGGGCTGGTGTTTTTGGCACAGAGGAAAAGAGAAAAACACAGGTTCAGACTCACACAGGGTGCTGTGTGCTGCAGATCCAAACAATTACAATGATGGGAGTTTTTGCTTTTCGCTGCGCGCCCCCGCGAGCCTCATGCGCGACTCGGCACAACACCGGGGAGTGTTATTTGGCCTCCAGCCTGTAACCACGTGCGTGCCCGTGTCTTGAAATGGGATGGACTGCCGTCTGTGTGCGCCTTCTCAGCAAGGCGCGCCGTTCAGTGCGCGCGGCGACCAACACGCTCTCTTGGGAAATATCTTGCCAAGTGAACAGGCCGCTGATTGAACGTAGCGAGGCCACTGCAGGAGTCGGAGGACACGGACACGGACAGGTAGGAGAAACTATGCTCACAGCTTTTTCACATGGATTTTACTGCTTCTAATAGCCTGTAAAACATTCCTCTCTCATTAAGCTCCACCTAACAGCAGCAGCTGCAAGTGTTATGGAAAATAAAAATCCAATAATGATCAGCTGAAGCAGACTGGAGCTTTAGGAGAAACAGAAGATTTTTAGAACAGTTTTATAAGGATGGTCATGCTGCTTCTACTGACACAAACATCTGATTGACCCTTAACTCCTTCCACTGATTCCTGACACACCAAAACATTTCCAGCAGCCTCTGAAGTCCCAGCATACACACTGGAAATAGCAGAATGCTTTCTCAGAGATAATTCTTCATTTAAATTTTATTAATGCTGAACAAATGCTGATGTTTGATTCATCTATTGGTTATATTTTCAGATTAATTGATTTAAAAAATATATATATTTGAAATGACAGAACACAGTAAAAGGAGCATCCCAGGATGACAGAGATATTGAGTTGACCAGGCAGGTTTCCATTAACCCTCAGAAGGTGCAAATTGAAATTTCAAATATAAAATACACCTAATGGAACCACATCAACTAAAAAAAAAACACCCATTTTATCGCAAAAAAAAGTTTTTACACTCACATTAGGTGGTATTACATGAGATTTTAAAAAGCCATGTTTTGCAAAACTGCAATGGAAACCCTTTTTTGGCTTTTCTAGATCAGATGATGCTATGGCTATGTGCTTGTCAGCAGGAGTAGTAGTATGCAGAAGTAGTTTTGAGTCCACAATTCCTTTATAAAATCGTAGACTATCACCTCCAGAAATCCCTCATATGTGGCCGCTCCCTCGTATGAGGAGCTTGCCTTTCCATTATCGCTCCATAACGTGCCTATGTGACCTTGGATTGGAAATAATGACTGCAAGTATGGTGGCTGAAATAGAAATTAAGCTGCTAATGTTTTGAACGTCCATCGCCATGGTTACTGGGATGTTATTACCAGAGGAGAAGTCGCAGAACATCTCAGTGGAAACACAGTCATCTCATTATTGTGTTTTATCAACATTTTGAAAATATCACTTTAGTTTTGTGCAAATCTGTAATGGAAACCCTGCCTCCAGAGACAGAAGCTGCAGGCAGACAATACCTGTAGATTATGCTTGAGAAATGACTTAAAAAATAAATAGTCATGGAGAATACAGTTAATGCAATGTTTGAAGTGTTTTTATTAGAGCTGTCAAAGTAAACACATTAATAAATAATAATAATAAAGCAGTTTCTCTACAGAAATATGCAGACGTTTCTCTCTCAGCATATTTTTTGAGCATGCAGTACCTTTGAGGTTATTCTGGAGAATATCCTGGGGAGTAATTGTCATTGTTTTGGATTGCTCCAATAATAATATACATACATTTGCATAAAGCAAGCATATTTGTCCACTCCCACATTGATAAGAGTACTAAAAACCTGAAAAATAACAATTTTAAGGTACACTTAGAACAGATAATAAATGCACGATTAATTTGCGATTAATTATGAGTCAACTTTGAACAATCATGCAATTAATCGCAGTTAAATATTTTAATTGATTGACAGCCCTACTTTTTATTGATCTCATATGTTTTACTTTGCTGAGGTCTCAAACGCATGAAGATACTAGCAGAAAATATTTGTTTAGTAAAGTTGAGAATCAAACTCAAAGTCAGTGTAGCAGATGTAAGAATAATCAGAGCTTTTTTTCTGATCTGGCTTACAGTGCAGTGACGGTTTGCTCCTGAGTGAGCACTGTGTGTCTCCTGTGTGGTACTGTGAGGGCTGGCATTGTGAGGTCAGCTCTGCTGCTTTCTCTCATCACTTGTTTTCATGTCAGACACTAGTTGGCAGGAAACATGTGATCCAATTTTTGATGCTGAGGCTCCTGTAGTCTTTTTGTCCATCTGCACAGTCTGTCCTGTGTCCTACCCAGTAGAGTCGTGTCCATCCATCACTTGCAGGTCTGAGGACCACAATGAACATTCAGTCTGCTATCAACAAAGAGGTGTTCATCCCTCGGGATGAGCGGATGTTGGTGGCAGTGGAGGTGCGGAGAAGGAAGAGGAAGAGGATGTCCTTCCTGCCTACTGGAGCCAAAGGAGACTATGCCACATTCATCTGTGTCTCAGGTTCATCTGACTTTTAAATTTTCTTTCTTTAGTGAAAATTAGCTCAGCATGCACAGTCTCAATTTATTGATGGAAGTATTGTCTCACTCCAACATGGCAGGTGGAAATATGTCCCCTTTCAGCTGGTTGCTACTGGACCTTTTTCCTGTTGACCTGTTACGTCACATACCAAACAAGTTAGCAAACAGCCAGCAGGTTGCATATGAAACAGTGAAAACATGGATAACTTTTCAGCACTGTACATTTGGTACTCAGGTCAAGGTCAAGGTCAAATTTATTTATATAGCACATTTAAAAACAAGCAAGGTTGACCAAAGTGCTGTACAAAAATACTAGACAAAATAAATAGCCAATAAAAATACATAAAATGCAGTATAAAATGGACGAGTAAAAAGAAACATACCAATACAATTGATCAAATACAAATATGAGGGATGAACGGCTCAAAATAAGTCAAAGGCCAACGAGAACAAGTTTGAGCAATGACTTAAAATTCTCCAGAGTCTGGGCTGATCTCATATGAAGTGCTAAATTGTTCCAGTTTTGGAGCTGCCACCTAACCCTAACCCTGGTCACCTTCGTTTTTAGACGAAATTTTAAAACAATGAGAAGCATTAAGTATTTAAGTATTTCAAAAATGTACTTTACACCGTACTTTAAACATTTGTCTTTTTTATTTTTTTCCCCCCTTCTTTTGTTTTTCCCGGCTTTCCTTCTACGAAGTTATGCAGTTCAGCACCTGGTGCAGGGACTATGGAGCATGTGCAGAATGCCTGGGCCAGTTCAGGTCTGGCTGACGAGTATACATGAAAGAGTAAATGGGCCCCCAACCACATTATCTTGGTGTGTCATAGATTCAGGGACGATCATGTAAATAATAATTTGTTTGTTTTTGAAGACACTGACCAATACTGTTGCCCTACGCTAGATCAGCAAACACTTGTATAGACATTTCTTTTCAAAATAACTATGACCTGTAGGCATTTTGTCTTTACTTTTTATAATAAGAGAAGACATACAGACATGGCACAGCAGGACACAGAGGGTATGATGTGCCACAGAGGGCCTCTGGTTGTACTCACTGAGCATTACATTGAGCCATTTTACCTTTCAAGCTCGGATCATGGGGTTAGTTAGCAGCAGATGGCAGAAAATGCAGCTCACACTCCTGACCTGTTTCACATTAAACAGCCAGTCCGTGGATTCTAATCTGCACTCGCATTGACCAGTTTTTCCAGCATTACTTCTGCAAACTAAGCCTAAACACGATTTGTTGTGGCTCCGAACAGATGCATTGTTGAACAGCATCACAGCAGCCATTGTTTGGAAGAGGACAGGGCTGGCAGAGAGGCAGCAGCAGAGCTGTCAGAGGCCACAGAATATAAGGAGCTACACTAAATATACTTCTGTTATTACACTGACAACCATCTTATCCATCAAAATCCAAAAACACATGTCGTAGTAACACCTACAATATTGAATAAAATACTAAGTAACATTAAAAAACAAAAAATTAGTCCACTGCAGAAACATTTTTGGGACATGGCTTCAATGGCATATTTGAAAATATCCACAGTTTGGTGATGTTGGTACAAACTCGCATTGATTTATGGTAAATTTGTGGTCATTGATATTATCTTTGCCTTTACTACCTTGTTACACCTTTTGGAGTGTGAGTGCGTGAGTGGTTACTGAGAAGCGGCTGGCTGGTAGCCTCAGCCGCCAGTGTGTGTGTGTGTGTGTGTGTGTGTGTGTGTCTGCATGGGTGAATGAGACGTGGTGTGAAAGTGCTTTGAGGGGTCAGAAGACTAGAAAAGCGCTATACAAGTGCAGTCTATTAACCATAGGTAGGAGTGTTTTGTTGTGATGAGCCCTCACTTTGCCTCAAACCAAACTTCTTTCACACTTGATGGAAGAGATTTTCCATATATTTAGTGTCAGGATCTCACAGATCAGGGTTAGTGGTTAGCTCCACTGCTAAAAGCTGCGTGTGATCATACAGTATAGTAGGCTGTACTTGTATAGCGCTTTTGTAGTCTTTTCGATACTCAAAACGCTTCCACAGGACATGTCGCATTTACCCAGTCACACACACATTCACACAGTAGTGGCAGAGGCTAGCGTACAAGGTGCCTCCTAATAGGTATTTAATCATTCATACACGTGCACACTCCGATGACGCAGCATCGGGAGCAAATTGGGGTTCAGTATCTTGCTCAAGGATACTTCGACACGAGGACATGAGGAGCCAGGGATCAAACTGTTGACTTTCCAATTAGAGGACGACCACTCACCTCTGAGCCACAGCTGTTAGTTCAGTTTAAAAATTCTCTGGTCAAGTTGCACTCATGCACACACACACACACACACACACACACACACACACACACACACACACACACACACACACAGCCTCATTACTGCACCACTACATCTTTCTCCACCACACCAACCTCCTCCTGATGGGATCGAACACATTTCTGATACTAACGATCTTTTTACCCAGTGACCAACACAAGGCCACATCAGCTCCTCATCACAAAGGTGAAGCGGTTCGGTGGTGCCTCCTCCTTCACCAGGAGGTCCCAGTGGACAGTGGAGCAGCTGCGACAGGTCAACGGCATCAACCCCAATAAGGTCAGCAGCAATCAGACATGTTCTCTGTTGTGCTCCATCAACACACCTCTTATCATAAGTTGTATATGTTGAATAGCTTGCCAGCTCAGTTCTCCTGCCTGTATCCCGCTCCTCTAGGACAGCCCAGAGTTCGACCTGGTCTTCGACAATGCTGTGGACCAGTGGGTCGCCAGCTCATCAGCAGACAAGTGTATCTTTGTCCAGATCCTGTACCATGCCTGCCAGACCTACTGGGAAGGGAAAGCAGGGAGTCTGGGAAAGGTGGGCCACCAGGGGAGAGCAAGACAGCATGCTCAGGTCCAACCTGGTTCCAGCGACTCATCACCAGGCTCTGCATCCAGAACCATGCAGGCCCGACGCAAGAGCTACGTTCCTCCCAAACAGACAGAGTTCATCAACTGTCAATCCAAACTCACAGGCGGTAGAGTCTCCTCATTACTAAGGTCTGCGATACTCTGGAGACCATTTAGTTCATATGTGAATGACATGAGTTGGTATGTGCTTTTATTCTTTTAGACGCCTGCACCATGAATCTGGTAATCTACCGCTGCAAAGCCTTCTTGAATCGCATGAAGAAACTTATGGTTGCAAACCAAAGTCGCTCAGCTGCTCGAGGTAAGGCCATGATGATAGATAAAATACTGAACCCCAAATTGCTCCTGATGCTGCGTCATCGGAGTGTGAGTGTGTTTGAATGATTACTGAGTAGCAGGTGGCACCTTGTACGGTAGCCTCGGCCACCAGTTTGTGAATGGGTGAATGTGACATGTAGTGTTAAAGCGCTTTGAGTGGTCAATAAGACTAGAAAAGCGCTATACAAGTATAGTCCATTTACCATTTACACTTAAGTCATGCATTTACTGTTCATATCAAATGATTTGGTTATAGACAGTACCACCCAGCCTGTGAAAACTATTATAGCTCAGCCTTTGTTGCAGTGATTTGCTCTGTCTCCCAGAAGTCCTCCAACTTGAAAGAAGTGATATAGCTTGTGCAATACTGAGTCGATGAAGGAAACTAGTGAAGTTTATGATTGTGATGATAAGGACTGTGGTTTACACAGTAACTCCTCACCAGGATGAATCCTCTTAAAGGGGAACACTAACTACATTAAGGATTCTAATTCATTATTTCCAGGTTCTGGCTCTCTCAGAACTTGGGATGTTGTGGAGTATAAAGTCTGAAGCTGCTCCACAGACAATGTATGAGAGCCTGATTGTGTGGAGAGAAGTTCAAAGTAAGACATGCACATCCCATAGTGGGTGCTGGATCCAAGATGAACAAATGTAAAAAGATAAGAGATCTGCACACCAGGAAGCTCCCATTAAAGGATTTTTATTCTGCAAACACAAGTGACGTTTTGAGCCAGGATGCTCTTCCTCAGACTTGTGAGTCACCATCTTAAATATACATGAATAATCACGTGACTCAAAGCAGCTGAGGCCCTTCAACCTCGAATGAGGTAGAAATATACAATACATCAAAGTGGAAATACATAATATATATAGTATATAAAAAGGCATCCTCTAAGGAGCACAAACACATAAATTATGTACAACACAGGTGTGTGTGTGTGTGTGTGTGTCATGCGTGTGTAGATAAATAGCAGTGTGCCTATACTCAAGGACATACACAGAATATATACAACACTTTACATGAAGATTGAATTGTTGTACTGTGCCTACACACAAGGACAGCACACCTGTAATAAAACGTGGGCATATCATGTGTGCATACACAAAAACCAACAATGTGCAACTCAATAGTTAGTATTCCAAAACAAAAGGATTCGCACTGAATGGCTGTCACATAATGCTATCTATCACAGGCAACTCTGTCTAACAACAAGGAATAGATAGAAGGAATAAATTAAATATTGGGAGAATGTAGGCACCAAAAACAACTGTAGAGAAACATACCAGAGCTCTCAGATATGTTGGGGTCATGTTAGGGTTTGTTTCTGGCAAAAACAGAAAGTTGGTGGTGGAATAAAGACAAGATTTTTTTGGAGTAAGGAAATGAAAGTAGATCGAGGGGGGGAAGCTGGCAGGTGTTCGGGAGCTGAAGACAAGCTGGGTGAGGAGGACCGGAGGTTCCTGCAGCAGATGATTGGCATGGAGGTTTGTGGCGTGGTTTGCAGGCAGTGAGACGCAGGAAAACTGAGCAAACAACAGAAGACCATGGTGAGCACAAAGCAAGACAACAACACAAGGTCAAAAAACGCTAGTGATCAAAATTTAGCTCGAGAGTCATCTGACACTGTGGAGAGTCCAGCCTTATATACAGCCAGTGATGAGCTGGTTCGAAGCAGGTGCATCTGTGCCGCCGACCAGGGTAACGCCCACCAGTTTACACACACACACACACTCGCACAAAGGACACACAGATCAAGTGAGGGAAAAGGAGGGGGAGAACGAGAAGGGGGAAAACAGGGAAAAAGGCAAAAACAAAATGTGGCTGCAACGGCAGCCACCGTAACAGCTCATACATTAAAATACAAACATCTTAATAAAAATGGCCGTATGTCAAATTTCTAAAAAGGGAATTCAGAGCATTCGCTGTGCTGCTCTCAGTGTTCATCTGTCACAATTTATTGTGTCCATGGAGCAACTCCACACTTTACACTTCATTACAACCAAAATATGATTTTAGCACTTTAGTTTTTGGAGTTTCTTTTGTTTCTGGAGCATCCAGTCCAGAAACTTTTCTTGGATGTGTCTTAAGATTTTCTGCAATCTCTTACATTATATTTATAGCTGCTACTCTGTCCCTTCGATCTCCCCCTTTCTCTTTTTAAGGGGTTTAAACCTGAAAGGCTAAAACCTAATTGTTTATGTGCTGTTTTTCCATCATTATTATTATTATTATTTATCAGCATCATTATTATCATTAGTAGGGGTTCAAAGGTAAATTTAATCAGCAGCATTAAAAGTGTTGGTAGCACTTTATTTGGATAGCCCACAAACAACGTATCAGTTGAGATTCAACAATTCAACTGTTCTTCTTTATCTGTAGATATTTATTTATACAGCACAGTTTATGTGACAATACACTTTATTTTCTCAGAACTACCTTTTTACTGTATACCACTAGGGCTCCTCAGGTCATGGCGTCCTGGGTTTATGTCTCTCTGGGTCATTTTGCCTTCAGTCTTTTGGACTATTGTCCTCAGTGTGCTGCACCTCTTTGCCGTAGAATAAAGGCCTCTCTGTGATGTGGCGGTCAGATGAGAGGAGACTTTGTTTATTTCGGGGTGGTTGATACAATAGCCGGTCTTTAGGAAGCCTGGGGTTCTGAGACTGACAGGGAGCACGGTGCACCATTGAACCCGTTGACAGGCGCAGTGTAATGAGTGGGACACATGCCAGGCTGCAGCAAGCACCAACTTACACTTCAGCAGCACCTCATGCTCTTCCTCACCTGACCTGTGACATGTGCTACTACTGATGATGATGACAGGAAGATTACTCTTTGTCCCCCCCTAAAGAGGTTACTGAGTTATTAAGACCTGACTCATTACTTATGATCACCTGTTCATTAGTTACCTTAGTACTTGCTATAACCTAAAGGAATAGTTTGCATTTCTTGAACTAGGGTGTAATGAGATATTCATAGTCAGTGTAGTACAACCCCAATACCAAAAAAAGGTTGGCATTGACAATGTCTTTTTCAGGAATGTCCTTGTTTATTCCAGAAAGACAATGAGACACATTCTGCACATGTTCCAATAGTATGGCATCTTAGTAAAAGAGTGCAGCTACTAGACTGACCTGCTGCAGTCCAGACCTGAGGTGCAAAATATGATAACAGAGACCCCGGCCTGTAAAGCAACTGAAGCCATGCATCAAGCAAGAATGGAAAAAAAAACTTCCCTTTCAAAAGCAGTGTCCTCAGTTCTTAAACACTTACTGAGTATTGTTAAAAAACAACGGTGATGTAATACTGAGGTAAACATGCTGCTGTCCCAACTTTTAAAAATATCTTGTGGGTATCAAATTTAGAAGGAGTGTTTTTTTTAAAAAAAAAAGTTTTTCAGTTTGAACATTTTGTCTTTGTACTTAATTAATTATATATAGGTAAACAATGATTTGTAAATCATTGCATCATGTTTTTTTATGTTTCACACTGCTTCCCAACTTCTTTTTTTTAGTTTGGGTTGTACCTACAGCAGCTGGTTGTTAGAATTCCTTCAGCACGGAGAAGCAGGCAACTGTAACAGCAAAGAAAATGACTGAAGTAGCACAGGCAGGGGGGACCAGGGGTAAATAGCCAGGCTGGACAGGGGCGGAGCAGAACTTCAGGTAGACGGCATGGAGGAAGAGTAGATGGGAAGAACGAACATGTCCTCATCCCAACACGTCACACGGTGCCGCTCTGTCTGTGTCTACATATGATGTATCCTTCTGTGTCAGCTGTTCAGCCCTTACCATGATGTCAACAAATGCACGTGGTGGGATGATGCAGCACAGTCCTTATGTTTTCACAATAGCACAGACTGTTGTGATGGTTAGGATTAGGCAAATATGTAACAGATGGTTAGATGTAGGCAAAAGCAGGGGCAGAACCTCCATGGTAGCACGGGGGGACCCCTTCTCCCCTTGTAATCTGATTGGCCACCCTGTGTGCCCCCCCCCCCCTTCCGATCATTTGCTGTTACTGATGTCAATCGTTGTGTAAAGTTGCCACCTGCCATTGTATCATAAAACCGAAACAAGACTGAAACCTAAAAGTTAGTGAACTTCAAGAATAGGCCTGGACTGTGTAGGAAACTTTAGCAGAGTTTTATTTTGGAAAACATGTACAGGAAGTGGTTCTGCGGACTAAATGCCATGACTTCACCACTCATGTCACAAACTCTTTGTCATGTTTACTGCAGCAGTAACAGAACCACAAGCAGAATATGCATAACTCATATTCTCACAGTGAAATTGAGAACAATAACAATATTCGTTACTCTTAATCAGTAATTAGTGCTCAGCTCTGTATACTTAACACCTCAGTGTTCTGTGTAGTAATCAGTCTTAAGCAGAATAAGCATTAACTCCCACAGGGGAGTTGAGTACAATAACAACAATATCCAGTCCTCCTGTGTGTTGTCTCAGTTCTTGTATTTGTGTAAATAGCAAACACTTCTGAAATGTATTTGAAGCTTCACCAGCAATTCACTTGTTGTAAGCTAAAGTTACACAGAACTGGTTCACAGTAACCAGCTGTGATACCCTGGGATCCTGTAAGATGATGTCAGTAACTGTCAGGCAACCTGGCTGGTCTGTGATGGTTAAAACTGCAAGGTCCTGTGCTCAGTCTCAGTCTGTCAGCACTGTGGACTGGCTGTAAGGATCTTTCTCTGGACTAGAGTGTGAAAACCTTTAGCAGACATTTCCATGGTTCCTACATGCAGACATATGCAGTGATGCAGGAACCATGGCAGGGTCACAATGCTCACTGTGGGCACTGATGGTCTCAGAGGATGAATGCAGATGTGTCTGTGAAATATCAGGACACAGGTTAGATTCAGGGAGCTCTTGTTCTATACAGTGTTTTCTAGATATCCTACCTGCAATACTCTGCTCAGTTGAATTTCTTTTTTTTTTTTGGTGTGTCACAGGGAGCACCATGGGTAATGTAGTCCAGAGGATGAATGTGGCTCTGGGGGAGCGTGGAGACAGATTGACTCGTGCTGAGGACAAGACTGTGGAGCTGATGCACAAAGCCCAGCAGTTTGCAGACACTGCTCACAAGGTGAAATAAACATTCAGCTATTACTACAATATACAGCCATTCTACATTATAACAAATCATTGATTATAGACTTACTCAACATTATGAAGTTCAGATTTGAATATGTATTTTTATTGCTTCTTTCTTTTTTTGCAACAAACATCTTTGTGTTTTATTTCCCATGCAGCTGGCCCTGAAGTATTCAAAGTAGAGTCTGCTGGGGGATGAATGAAATTCTTCAGCATGTTAAAGAGAGATCCTGTAACATGGACACTAACATGGTCTGATGCAGTCTGCAAGTAGCAGATAACTCCTCAAACTCCTGTATAACAGAGTGCAGCAGAGAGAACTAAATACTGTGGAAATAACCTTTGCTCTTCCTGTTAGGGAGAACTCTGCCTGACAGTCTGAGGGCCCTCCGCTCAGTGTTCAGTGTCAATGTTTTCAGGTGAATCTCCTGTACTTGATGAGAAAAAGAAAGCTAGACTTGTAGAATTTAGCTGTTGTGACTTATATACTAGTTTTAAACACCCCTGACATATTTTGAGGCAACTTCACACCTTACTGTCAGAGTCCCTGAATTATTTTAGCCAACGCTTCTTGTTAGTTTAGCAGGATATCAGCCTAATGTAGGATTTGTGAGACATGAAGTACTGCTCAGAGTGAATGGTGTCTTTTTGGTAATGTGTCTGCACAGGGTTTGACTTAAAGTGAAATTATGCAACTTGTAGTGGCTGAGTCTCATTTCCAGGTCGTCATATACCAATATTTTTGGCTGATGCTGATGACCCACCCAAAGCGCTGGTATTTTACGATTTGAGAGTGAGACAATTAACAAAAAGTTGCATAATGTTGCTTTATTGGATTTAATTGCACTAAATGTTTGATTTGATGTTACTCATCATTTGTTGCCATCATTCTGTGTTCCAAATGTGTGTGTGTGTGTGTGTGTGTGTGTGTGTGTGCGTGCGTGTGTGTGTGCATTTGCAGCAGGCAATGCAGTGTTATGTTGTCAGAACTGTCTTATATCTATGTTCCTGTCGATGTGTCTTGAGCACTCAAACTGTCACTTTCTATGTTGTCTGCTGTCCTGTGTCTTCTGGTCTGCATGTGTCCTCATGGTGTTTTAGTCTGTGTCTTGTCTCTGAGAGTTTAGTTGAGAGTGAAGGTGGATCAGGTGGCTCAGGTAGGTTGGAGTATTTAGCACTGAGAAGAGTTCCACAGTGTGAATGAAGCTGCTCTGTGTAGAAATGGTCAGGGTTGCTTTGGAAGGTGGAAATGAAACGCTTCATGTTTGCATCACGTCTGTCAGTATTTTCATGTGGTGCTGATGAAACAGTGGGTGGAGTATTATGGGAATAGAGAAAATTAATTCCAATTATGCTTCTCTTTAATGTGAATTATTATTATTTTAATTATTATTATTATTATTATTATTATTATTATTAATATTATTATTATTAATGCTTTTTTGCTTCAGTTTAATGTGTGTGTGATGTAAATGTCACTGTTGTATTAACTTGTGCCCATGTACAAATTAAATGAGTGTGGACCTGTATGCTGCACTGCGCTTCTTTATGGATATCAGCAGTTCAGATTTGAACCACCAGATGGTGCACACAGAGCACAGGAGACGCATCAGAGCACCACAGCAATGCATCCACAGTTGACCTGATGACATCAAACAGTTGTGTAGATGTTAAATTTAACCCTTTGTGACCCCAACTTGTAACTAATAATATAATATGATATATAAACAGATGAGTTGAAAGACGGGAAGCATGGCACCCGACCAACACTGAAGTCAGACTAAATGTACTTCTTAAATAGATTAAATACAGCCAGACCTGAGCCAGGCAAGAGAGACAAGAAACAACATTTTTTTCTACAAATTTTCAGTTTGATTTCATAATTGTTTTCATTACATGCATACAGCCCCAGGCTATTATTCTAATCATATGGCATTTACCTTGTATATTGCATCTGAGATGGCTTCAGGAGTGTCTCCAACAAAACAAACTGGGACCTAAATATGACATTTATTGCACTGTTATGTTCTTGCAGGTGAGTGGAGCCTTGCATACTTTCTGCAACTCGGTAGCAATAAATTGTGGAAAAAGTTAAAAGACGTATAACACTAAATAGATATTGCAAAGAACATTTATTGTCTCAGCATAAGTAAAGACATTGCTGCCTGGGATTAAACAGTAAAATGACTAATGTTCTTTTACAATCACACTCACTCAGTGAGTCTACAGATGAGATATTATTCTGAACTTCTAAAATACTACCGCTTTTACTGTGTTTTTGGTGTAAGATCAAAAAGCCAAGACCCACCTCTCGCATGTAAATAAAACGCTGCTTTTTGGGGTAAAGTGAGAACACAGCCGGAGAGAGTGTTTTTGAGGTTTTTATTATAAGGCGGTGGTTGGCCGGACAACACCTGCCACATCCACATGACACATGGCAGGACAGCGTCATGTTATACTGTATGTAGATGCAAATTTCCACATCAAAGCTGCAACATGTGACGAGTTGGGATGCAAACATGTTGGAGAGAAACACCCTACAGTACATGAAGCAAAAGGCTTCAGCAGCAAACTGTGCTCCGCCGACACAAATAGTTCCGCAACTGCTGGACGCGACAGCTGTTGCCTAGCAACACATAAACATTTTCCTGCACGCTGCTTGCTAATCTGTGTTAGCTCGGTCCTCATATTATGCCCAGAGCAGCTGCTTAGTATTATGAACATTTATCTCTGTGTTTTCAGTGAAATAAAAGGCGGCCTGTGTGATTCAGATGAGTTAGTTTAATCAGACAGGCAGACAGGCTGCTGCTGTTTTCACTCCAAAAAAATGAGAGCATTTGAACAGGACACTGTGAAGACTGCATTAGTGATACTGCTGGATTGTCTAGATAGTCAACCACAGTAGATTTGTGTCATAAAATTCAGCTACTAATTTTAACCATGGACCCTCCTTATAAAATGTTTAAACACAGTGATGGAACTGGTCAGTCAGTTGTTAATAGCAATAATAACACCAATACAACTTTTCACAGAAAATTAGGCCTCACTACTGTGCAGTTGTTAATAGCAATAATAACACCAATACAACTTTTCACAGATTAGGCCTCACTAATCTCTCTCTCCTCAGCTCCTTCCTTTGCTGCAGCCCCAGAGTAGTTGGGCCGTCTAAATGGCTGGCCACACCTATAGGCGGGGCCTACCTCTATAAAAGGGCTGCTGGAGTCACTCTGCTCTCTCTCTCTGGTGGTTGAGCAGCTGACGCCACATGGCCGACATGGTTTAGTTTAGTTTGGTTTGTTCTTTGTTTGTTGCACACACACACACACACACACCTCATTCCACCTCACACACTGATCTACTGATATGCACCTTATTTTCCTTTTAATTATGTTTAGTTAAATAAACATCTCCTTATTCCCTGGCAAACTTTGTGTGGACTCTCTCTTTGTTGCAAACCAGTGAGCCAGGTTTGTAACACTCCCCAAAGACACATTAGCTCTCACGTACGAAGGTGCGTACATAGAGCAAAATAAGTGTTATTCAGATCTGTCGATACAGTGGCTTGTATATTTGGCCCACACAGAGAACAAAACAATACAGCATGAGCTCAAAGGAGGTGAACAGCGAGTAGGGCCAATTTTGTGGATGGGTACAATGTTGCCACAAATACATGCTACGAATTTGCAGGCTGTTTTTTTTCATGGTTGTGTCAATGCTACATAGAGAGTGATGTAAACCCTGTCACCATGGTGCCCTATGGTGAGCTTTACCATCTCTTTTGTGAGAAGGTGGCTGCTTTGGGATCACAACATGGTGTGTGGGTTGTTGTGGTGTGGGAGTGTGAATGGTTGTTGTTAACAAAAACTAACCCGGCAAAGCATTTTTGGGCACATACAGAAAGCCAGAATGCCTGAACCCCAGAAAGGCGAAGGTGAAAAGAGTTACTATTATAATTTCACCAGTCTTTACCCAACAGTTCAGTCTACAAAGGACTATCCAATTGGTCTCCCTCAAATTATTCAGAGATATTTTGACGTCGGCCAAAATTATTTTGGTTTTATCATGTGCACTTTGCTACTGTATCATCCCATACTGCCCTACAGATGCCACAACAAGCTCACTGTGCCGCACTTACGCTGAACAGCAGAATCAGAGTATGCACGGTGACAGCAGCAGACAGTTGTTAGGAACATGGGTGTGGTGCCTGGTACTTTGTGGGGGCTGGTGGTCTGGTGTTTTGGGTGCTGGGTGTTTTTTTTTTTCCTGTTTCTCTCTTGTGTTGCAGGAGCTGGGCGTGGCCTCTGGGTACTGGAGCTCTCTGCACACTTCCTCACCTGCACCTCATCACTAATCACCTCTCCCTGCAGTATAAAGAGGCTTCACTCTTCTCCAGTGCCAGATTGTTTCCCACCTTACCGGTGGTAAATCAGCCGTCTCTTTGAGAATTTTTTGCTCGCATCTCTGTTTTTTGTGACTCGTGGATTTTGTGCTTACTCGTGTTGTTTCTGTGCTTCCTTCAGTGCTTCTCCTCATCGAGCTCCAGTGCCTTGCCGCCCAGCCCATGCCCTTTGGGCATCTAAATGGGACAAGAAATTGGTTTCAAATTTGACACAACAGGAAGCATAATAAAATACCAATACCTGTTTTCTTTCATTTCAAAATATTCTCAGCAGGTGGTAGATTTTTCCTCCTTCTCCAGCTGAGAAGCCCACACATGCCTTCCAACCAGGAGACTACGTTTTGGTCCCTAGTCTGAAACCTACTGGTGGAGAACCACGTTATAGTCCTCCAACGCAAGTTCTGCTATTAACTAGAACTGCAGTGAAGGTAAAGGGTCAACCACAATGGATACATGCCAGCCGACTCAAAGCTGCATCATTACCATCGACAGCACTGATCCCTGCTACCTAACCACTAGTACTCATGAGATAAAGACAGCAATTAAGAAAGAGAAAAATGGAAAGGATAACAAATATACTTTGGCACACTCTTACCGAATTAATCTCAAAATCACCGTCAGTATTATCATCATCTCATGTTTTTTGTGACTCGTGGATTTTGTGCTTACTCGTGTTGTTTCTGTGCTTCCTTCAGTGCTTCTCCTCATCGAGCTCCAGTGCCTTGCCGCCCAGCCCATGCCCTTTGGGCATCTAAATGGACAAGAAATTGGTTTCAAATTTGACACAACAGGAAGCATAATAAAATTATGTTCAATACCTGTTTTCTTTCGTTACAAAATATTCTCAGCAGGTGATAGATTTTCTTCCTTCCCCAGCTGAGAAGCCCACACATAAATAAAATAAATTGTATTGGAATTTAAATATCAAAAAACATAATATGGGGTCATATAACTGATCAGATCTGAACAGTAATGCTTTCCAGTGTTTGCCTGATTTTGAAACCCCTCCACAGATATTAGGCTTGATAACCAGTTTCTTTTTAAGTGATTACTGCATACCCTGACTCTTTCAGTGACAACCAGGAAAGACTGATTAACAACCATGAAAAGTAAAGTGACAACTGGAAAGTCAGTGACAGCTCGGAGGGACGGCAACCAGGGCAGAACAGGCTAGCAACCCAATCTGTGTCCTCCTTGAGGAGGAACCCAAGACAGCTACAAAGAATCCAATGGAAAGATACCCCCCTAGGGGTGCCTGAGAGGGGGGAAGTATGAGCACCCCAGTTGGACGGACACAACAGTTACAGACCCAGGCAACAAACAAAGGACTAAGGGCAAACAGTGTACATGTGGCAAGATCTGTAAAAACAAGCATGGCCTTAAGATCCACCAACTAGGATGAAGTGTCTTTTGGGAGCAGAAGCAGCATAATGCACGCAGGAGGTGCCAGGCCCAGAGTCACCCCACAGTGCCCAGAACCTCCGAGTGCCGCAAATATGTCCCACTAACACCGAGTCCAGGAGGAGGAGGATCAAGTGGCCCACAGCCAACATGTCCACACTGCGGAAACAGTTTGATGAGGATGTTGACCAAATTCTGGAGGCACCAGCGAAAGGAGAGGCTGAAAGGAAGCTCCAAACCATGACAACAACAACAGTTCAGAGAGGAGGAGAAGAAAGGTCCAAGAACATCAATGTGAAGAACCAGAGAACAGCAAAGATCCACACCAGCTGAAATCCCAATACAAGAGGGCAGAAGAAGAAGAAAGAACTGGCCTGGTTCAGCTGATGGGTGTCCTTCAAAAGAAGATCAGGGTCCTTCGCCAGGCAGAGTGGCATAGGAGGCAGCTAAAGTAAATCAGTGAGGTGGTTTGTAAAGCAAGGGCAAGCTCTGCATCTGGACAGAACAGTGTCTCATAAAGAGCGTACAAAAACCGCACCTAACTCCGGCTGCCTCTTTGGAAGATTCTGCGAGTCTTCTGGAGAAGGGGGAAGATCCCAGATGAGTGAAGAGTGGTGGGGGGGTCCGGAAGAGGAAAACTCCACCCACATAGACCAGTTCCGCATCATCTCCCTGCTGTGTGTTGCAGCGAAGATCTTCTTCAGTGCTGTTTCCAACAGGCTGAGCACCTACCTGGCAAGGAACATCTGTATTGATACATCAGTGCAGAAGGGTGAAATCACAGGGATGCCAGGCTGTCTGGAGGACAATGGTGTAGTGAAGCAGCTCATCAGGGAGGCCAAAGAGAACAAGGGCAACCTGACAGTGCTTTGGCTTGACCTGGCCAATGCATATGGCTCCATCCCACACAAGTTTGTGCTGCTCACCCTGACCAAGTACCATGTGCCCAGCAGAGTCAGAGACCTCATCGCTGACTACTACAGTAACTTAAGACTGAGAATCTCTGCAGGAGAAATAACATCAGGCTAGCACAAGAGTCAGTATCATCACAGGGTGCACCATTTTGGTGACATTGTTTTCCCTGGCCATGAACATGAACATCAAGTGCAGAGATCAGAGAGCAGAAGTGGAGGTGGAGGAGGCCAGGATATGCAAGACGGTGGGCATGAAGCAGCAGGGTGCTTGGACAAGATGGGAGAATGCAGTCGAGAAGAAGGTGACCTGGGAAACCTGCAAAGCTGAAACACCAGTATGCCCCTTGTGCTCCAAGTAAGGTACCCTGGAGCACATCCTCAGCTGCTGTATAAAGGCTCTTAGAGAAGGGCGGTACCGATGGAGACACAACCAGGTGAAAGCCATCGCTGAAGCCGTCAGCACACAGGAGTGGAGTGGGCGAAGCAGATCCAAACTTTCAAGCAAGTCATTGCCTTTGTCAGAGCTGGGGAGCAGCCAAATCCTGCAAAGAGAGCATCGGCAGGCATCCTGACCTCTGCAAGAGACTGGAAGGTACTGGTGGACCTAGAGCGGGAGCTTCGATTCCCCAGCCACATTGCAGCCACCATCCTGTGACCAGACGTGGTTCTGGTTTCTGAGTCCATCAAGCAGGTGGTGCTGATGGAGCTGACAGTCCCATGGGGAGATAGTTTGGAAGTGACCTTCAAAAGAAAGCTCTCAAAGTGTGCTCTCAAAGTGCGCAGGACTGGTCAGTGACTGCAAGCAGGCAGAATGGAAAGCAAGGTGCCTCCCTGTGGAGGTTGGATGCAGGGGATCTGCAGCCCTTTCCTTAGCCAGAGCCTACAAACAGCTGGGCATCGAGGGAGACAAGTTGAGGAGAGCTATCAGCAGTACCACCAAAGCGGCGGAAAGAGCCTCTAGATGGCTATGGCTGAAAAGAGGAGAGCCAAGGAGCCATAGGTAGCAAGCCATCTTGACACAAGCAGGGGTCTGATCAGCCCCAGCTGGATCGCCTGGAGGAGGGTTGAAAGACCCAAAACACCCAATGATTCCAGGAACATCACTGAGGATGTGTCCAGATAGGCATCAGTGGATGGATGTATTCAGCACTGAAAGACAAATGATCACACAATCTATGCAAGGCCTGTATTTGGTAAAATGGTCAGATTAATTTATGTGGAATCTGATTAATTCAATCTTGCACATCATTTATGAACTTAAATTTTCTATGTGATTTAATACATTCAAATTTATGTCAGAACCTCACTTGGTGTCTGTGTAACCAGGTCAACACACCCACACACACACACACACACACACACACACACACACACACATATACATAGTCTCTCTCCCATCAGGGCTCACCTTCTTCTCCGGTACTGACTCATTCACCTCTTGTAAAGAATGAAACCCTCAACAGCTCACTGCCTCGCCTGCTACTCATACTGGACATTTTCTTGTGAAGCCCATATTTCATATGAACACCTGAGCCAAAGCAGAAACCCCACTAGGACTAAATGTGGCGTCTCTCCATTGTTCATTTGTCAGGTGTATGAGCCAGTGAAAGGGGTCAGATTTCTGTTCCCTGTTCTGTCCAATAAGCAGTTTTTGGCTGGACCACAGCATGCGGGCCCAGCCATATTAAATGTGAAACTATGTCTGTGAGTGAGTGAGTGAATGATGAAGTTTTTGAAGCACTGGTAAGTGTGACTGATGGTGTGACGAAAAAATAGGCGCAAACACGGTGGACCAGCGAACAGACGATGACAGTGCTGTATTACTGTGAAATTATTCCTCATTCTCTGTCAGCAGTGTAACAAAGCAGCATGGTGGAAATAGCAAGCTAGACAGCTAACAAGCCATCCGCAGACGTTATATCAGTTTTGGACAGAGGAGAGAGAAGATTACCTTATCAATTTGGTTGAGGAACAGCCGTGTCGGTAAAATACGAGCTTACATTTATTTAAACATTAATGACTGATATGTGTCACAGTACCAGAATGGGTGGCTTTTTTTTTTAAAACATAGTTTAGAAAAAAAATGAAATTAAAACCAAAGTGAATATTATGTGTTACAGTTTTGGACCAGGTTCAACCACAACAATTCTGTGTTTGTTAATCAGCAGCTATAGGACGATTCTCAAATCGTCCCATCGGTATCAGCATAGCTTGGCTCTGACAGCAGCCGAGTCAGCGCAGCCTCCGCTGTTCACACAAGAACTTCATCCCCGGGTCTGACCGGCGCTGCAGAGGGAGGATGTGTTAATGATCAGAGGTAAAGCTCCATTTAAAAAATGAAATTAAAGTACAATATTGCAATTTCACCCTCCAATCAAAGTCTATACGTGTGAAAACAACCTGGAGGAGTGAGAGGAGCAAGTCAAGTCAAGTCAAGTCAAGTCAATTTTATTTATAGAGCCTATTATCACAAAACATGGTTTGCCTCTGAGGGCTTTACAGTGTACAACATCCCTCTGCCCTTAGACCCTCACATCACCCAAGGAAAAACTCCCAAAAACGAACCCCTGTAACTCCCAAAAACGAACCCCTGTAACGGGGGGGGGGGGGGGGGGGAAGAAACCTCAGGAAGAGTGCCAGAGGATGATGAGGGATCCCTCTTCCAGGACGGACAGACATGCAATAGATGTCGTAAATAACAAATGAAATACATTCGTGGCAAAAAAGAATTGTGGGTGTTGATAGTCTCATGCGTATATTGATAGGGAGGTGTCCAAAGGCATGATCACGGCATTGGCACAACCAGGACCAAGACCACAATCAGGGTGAGCAGGGGGTACAGTATCAGTGCAGCCACAGCACGAGCACAACCAAAGGCAGGGTCACAGTGCCAGCACAGCTATCACCACGATCAGGCACAGCAAGGGAGCAGGAATGCTCCGGAGAGGCAACGGGATTAGCGTAATGCAGTTCAACAGACCCAGACTCCGTGATTGCAAGCCCCATGTAGTGACAGTCCCACATGGCTATCACAGATGCAGGGCTAAGCTAAACTACTGAAGCTAAGCTAAGCTAACAAACTGCTATCACATATACAAGGCTAAGCAAAGCAGTAAGCGTAATGCAGTAAACAGATATGCGCGATTTTCACATGGCGGAAATAAGAGAAGAAAAAAGGAGCTCAGCGTATCATAGAAAGTCCCCCCGACAGATTAAACCTATGTCAGCCTAACTAGGGGCTGGTCCAGGCAGCCTGAGCCAGCCCTAATTATAAACTTTATCAAAGAGGAAGGTCTTAAGTCTACCCTTAAAAGTGGAAACGGTGTCTGCCTCCCTGACCGAAACTGGAAGATGGTTCCATAGGAGAGGAGCATGGTAGCTGAAGGCTCTGGTTCCTATCCTACTTTTGGAAACTTTGGGAACCAAAAGTAACCCTGCATTTTCAGAGCACAGTGGTCTTGAGGGTTGGTAAGGGCGACAGATAGGGCTGCAGCAGATAAGAGCTGTGACAGATAGGACGGAGCCTGGCCATTAAGAGCTTTGTAAACAAGCAGAAGGATTTTAAATTCAATCCTGGATTTTAAAGGTAGCCAGTGCAAAGAAGCTTAAAATGGGAGAAATATGGTTCCTTTTCTTGGTTCCCGTTAGAAAACGGGCAGCAGCGTTCTGCACCAGTTGGAGAGACCTAAGAGATTTGTTGGGGCAGCCAAATAATAGGGAGTTACAGTAATCCAGCCTAGAGGTGACAAATGCATGTACTAATTTTTCAGCATCTGTTTGGGACAGGATATGTCTAATTTGCAATGTTTTGCAAATGAAAGAAAGCCGTCCTTGAAGTTTGTTTTTCTATGGGAGGCAAAAAATAAATCTTGATCAAATAAAATTCCAAGGTTCCTTACAGTTGTGCTAGAGGCCAAGGTATGCCATCTAGAGAAATTACATCATTAGAAAGGGAGTTTCTGAGGTGTTTGGGGCCAAGAACAATAACTTCAGTTTTGTCTGAATACAACATCAAGAAATTACGGCTCATCCAGGCTTTTACTTCTTTAAGACATGTTTGAAGTCTAGATAGCTGATCAGTTTTATCTGGTTTCATAGATAGATATATTTGCGTATCGTCAGCATAATAATGGAAATTTATAGAGTGTTTTCTAATTAGAGGAAGCATATATAAAGCAAAAAGGATTGGTCCAAGCATAGAACCTTGTGGCACTCCGAAGCAGACCTTAGTATGCGCAGGGGATTTTTGATTGATTTGAATTAATTGGGAACGATCTGACAAGATTTAAACCAGGTTAGTGCCGTTCCTTTAAGGCTGTCTGTGCAGTAAGATTTGATGGTCAATGGTGTCAAATGCAGCACTGAGATCTAATAGGATTAAAACAGAGACCAGACCAGTATCAGAAGCAATCAATAAGTTGTTATTAATTTTTGCTAGTGCCCTCTCTGTACTATGATGAAGTCTGAAGCCTGACTGAAAGTCCTTGAATAAACTGTTATCTTGGAGAAAGTCACAGAGTTGATGAGCAACCACTCTATCAAGGATTTTAGAAATAAACGGGAGATTAGGTATTGGTCTGTAGTCAATAAAAGGATCGAGAGTGTGCCTCTTTAGAAGAGGTTTAATGACAGCTACGTTAAAGGACTTTCTAGGCTTCCTTAAGTAGCCTAGTTGGGATGGGGTCTAGCAGGCATGTTGATGGTTTAGCAGTGGGATTGTGTGGCTGGACATCACAAAATGCACCTTTAATTAAATTTAGAGGATGTTTCAGACTAGTTACAGTGACTGGATTAGTATATACAGGGCTGAAGAAATACTACTATATTTGTTACTGTTCATCCCTCTGCAGACCAGAGCTGAATGTAACTAAGTACTTTTCTGAAGTACAAATCTGAGGAACTTTAAGTACTTTTTGAGTATTTTAATCTCATGTCACTTTCCACCTCTACTCCACTATGCCTCAGAGGGAAATATTGTACTTTTTACCACACAACTAGTATTCAATAACTATTTTACAAATTAAGATTTTTAATTACAAAATGAATTTTTATTATTGTGTCATT
Source organism: Plectropomus leopardus (assembly GCF_008729295.1). Classification (NCBI taxonomy): domain Eukaryota; kingdom Metazoa; phylum Chordata; class Actinopteri; order Perciformes; family Serranidae; genus Plectropomus; species Plectropomus leopardus. The sequence continues at coordinate 31,617,182 of NC_056478.1, read as the reverse complement.
CAGTTTTCATGCAAAAAAACATTTCACAGTTCCAGCTTCTCGTGTGTATTGTATGTATGACGACTTTCTGCTGTACCTTTTAATTATTTCAGTTATTTTGATTTGTTCAATTTATTTAAACCTTTTGAATGTATTATTACTTTTAATACTTCAAGCGTGTTTATTAACCTATAACACATTCACAGCATGTCTAATGTCACATGGCTCCTATCATTTACAGCCAGTGCAAACAGTGTTGGGGGGAGCTCGTCCCCTTATTTTACACCAAAAGGAGGTGGAAAACAATCTATTCTACAGTTATTAATGTACACACATGCAACAAGGGCTTGATATTAAGTTTTCACAGCTTAATAAAATTTCGAATGAGTTCCAGATTTCATTGGTTTGATGTGAAGAAGACACGAACGTAGATCACTCTTCCTGTTTTCTTGCACAAATGATTGTGTGCAGAGAATATACACTTATTTGTCCATTATTAGGTTGCCCTGCTAAAACTAATGCAGTCTAATAACATTAATACAACTCTCTCGAAAATACAGTAAATACAAACAAGTACATTGCTCTAGGGTTGCACATGACTGCCCCAAAAAATCACCAGCTGTCCCGCAAATGATCTTGCATTAACTTTGGGTGGGGGGGGGGGGGGGGGGGTTCCTCATCTGAGGCAAGGATCCAAGGACAAAGAGTTGTTACAGTTTGTGATTTGTGATATTAGGATTTATAATCGACTTGACTTTCCTCTCATAAGAGGTGCAATGCATTTATCTTCGTGTACTTCAATATGAGAATATTCCACTGCAAGGGACCAAAATATTGTTTGGTGCCACAAATGATGAGGAAAGCATCCTGATGGAGCAGCAATAGCCTCTATTCTTCTATTTCATTTTTTGACAAATTGAAAGTGAGATTTTTGTTTACAATGGAGAGAGAGGATCCTTCCACACTCCCTCTGCAGACTGCCCCTGGGACATGACAGGCCCTGGACCCATCACTGGCTGTGGCTCCATCTCTGTGGAATGATGCAAATGATGACAAATTCCTTCATCCCCCATCATGCATGTGCAGCTAATCGGTGTAACACACAGGGATGGACACGTCTTGGCGCTTGGCTGAGGGGCAAAGCTGCCTGATTCAATCATTCAGGAGCGGCCTGCTATCAGACTGCTGTCAGGCCGCTCAGCACTCTCCTCTGGAGAGCTCTCCCTTCACTTGTATCAGAGGCAGCACTCACCTTCCTTTGCTGCAGCGTGTGTGACGATGGAAGAACATTATTCCCATTTGTCACAGGATGAGCAAGTCAATTTGATTTAGACCCTACACATGTCAGTGTCTGGCAGCGCACTTGATGTTTCTTTGGTTACAAGAAAGACAGAAGAAGCTAACCCTGTAGAACCCAATAATGTAATCATTTCATGAAATTGTAATAAATGATAAAAATATACAATCTCTTTTCCAAACAAGATGGGACACTATGAAAAATACAGATATCAATAATTTGGAATTTGTATTTGACCAAACAATGACAATATATTTAATATTCAGACTAATTAACTTTTTTGCCTTGCTCTGAAAGAAGTTGAGACAGGTTCTGTGTTACATTGTCTTTTCTTTTAACAACACTAACAGTAACAGTAACGCTAAACAGTAAATGTTTGGGAACTGAGAACACATCCTCGCAGATGTGAAGTTACCCATGATGCCATGGGCACTAACACCCCCTCATACCATCACAGATGCTGCTTTGAACTTTGAGCTGGTAGCAGTCTGGATGGTCCTTTTACTCTTTAGCCCAGAGGACACAGCGTCCATCATTTACAAAAACAGTTTCAGATGTGTGACTCGTCGGACCACAGCACACTTTTCCACTTTGTGTCAGTCCATCTCAGATGAGCTCAGGCATGGAGAAGTCAGACATGTTTCTGGATGTTGTTCATGGTAGATTCCAAAGCTGACATGTAGATAAAGTCATGAACTGTGTTTACATTTATAGACGTAGTAGCTCATTCTGGTAGCTACGTCACACCTGACAGTATGAGCCACTCTGCTTTTAACAACAGTTATAGAGGTAGTAGGTCATTGTTATGGCATTTCCTACATGACAGATTGAGCCACTCTACTTTTAAGTACATTTAAGGAGGTAGTATGCAATTCTTATAGACATTTCCTGCTAAACATAACCAACTTCTCTCTTTTTATTTACATTTATAGAATTAGTATGTCACTCTGATGACATTTCCCACCTGACAGAATGACCTACTCTCTTTTTTAACCACACTCACAGAGGTTGTAGGCCATTCTGACATATTTTTACCTATTTGAAAGAATGACCTACTCTACTTTTATCTACATTTATAGAGGAAGTAGGTCATTCTGATAGTTATGAAATACCTGAAAGAATGACCTACTCTATTTGCAAGTACATTTACAGAAGTGGTAGGTCATTCAGATGGATATTTTTTCATCTGACAGAATTATTATTATTATTATTATTTTTAGAGGTAAATGGTCAGTCAGTTTCATCTATTTTCATCACAGAAGGAGCTGCTCTACTTTTAAGTACACTGATGTAAGTAGTAGATCTGATTTTTTTTTTTCCTAACAGAATGACCTGGTACCACTTTTTTTAGTACCTGCTCTCCTGGGGTTTCAAAAACAACCAACCAGGTATTAAGAGGTACTAAAAGGTGACGTGGACACACTGCAGTCCACTGATTGGTCAGAGAGATACGTCACTGCGTCATGTGCAGCACGCACGGAATACCCTGAAGAGCACAAACAGCCAAGTTATTGTAGCCGCTGTAGTTTTGTATATATTTTTTTTCTTTCCCAAAATGGGAACCAGAAAGATCAGGACGTTCCTCACCTTGCTGGCCGCCGAGTGTGTCCATTAAGTGCGAGACTGTGTGTATGCATAGTTTGAAAAAAATTTCACTTTTGTGTATTTTCTGCACATAAAGGTTCCTGAAATAATATAATAAATAATAATAATAATAATAATAATAATAATAATTAATAATAATAATAATAGTAATAAAAAGAAGTAATATGTCAATGTTTTGTGTTTATTCGCTCATTACACTCCATTTCCGAACATCTGTGTCCACTATTTAACTTCTGTGTTAACTTCTGTGTTTATGTTACTGGTATGTTACAACTTCTTCTTCCAGCAGTATTAGTAGAAACTTTTTAGCAGTAAACCTGTCAATGTATGCATGCTGCCGTACACACTGTGAATGTTACATGTTGTAGTAGTGGTGGTGCGCACCAGAAAATGACCAACTCTAGTTTTAAGTACATTTATAGAAGTAGTAGGTCATTCGGGTGGATATTTCCCACCTGACAGAATTACATTTTAGAGGTAGATGGTCAATCAATTTTCAATTTTCTTCATCACAGAAGGAACTGCTCCACATTTAAGTACACTGATATCAGTAGTAGGTCACTCTGACAGATATTTTTTGCATGACAGAATGAGCTACTCTACTTTAATATAGATGTATAGCAGTAGCAGGTCATTCTGATAAATATTACCTACCTGACAACTATCATAATTGTAATATGACATGTTACCCTTGTTGCTATGCATCTCTCTCTCTCTCTTTCTCTGTCCTTTTTGTCATTATTGTAATTCAACTTTATTGTAATTGTTTTATCTTTGTAAAGTGTCCTTGAGTGCAGAGAAAGGCGCTTATAAATAAAATGTATTATTATTATTATTATTATTATTATTATAACATATTATTATATTATTATAACTTATTTACGACATCTACTGCACTTCTGTCCATCCCCTGATACACTAACACACAGACATGTTGGTGTGTGTGTGTGTGTGCATGTGTGCGTGATCTTCAATACACAAATGTCACAGATTCAAGCCTTCAGAAGTTTCAAGTTACCTCTCTCTCTCTCTCTCTCTCTCTTTCTCACTAATACTTTACTACTACTACTACTAGTAAATGTATACATGTACTTAGTACTCTGGTCTAATAGCTACTGCTATGTCCTGCTAGGAGCAGGCACCTGTCAAATATTCTTGGGAAATGAAATGAAATGAATGATGAGACTATCTTTCCTTTTGGACTTATTATCCATTTCCTTAAATGATTCTCTTGTTTTCTGTGCATGGAAACCGAACAGGGGGGTGATCCCCTGTTCGGTTTCTTCTTTGTCAGGGTCGGAGTTATCACCAGAGGGCAGTAGTATGTCACTGAGTGCCTCCTGAACTAGATCCATCCAGAAGGAATCACACACAGATACATCATCAATGTGTAGAGTGGAGAGAAACCAAAGCAATGGCAATGTATTGTATATTTTATTTAATAGATTTCTGCCATTTCCAGTACTAACTAATCATTTGTGAGTGGAGTGGATTTCCACCAGTGACAGTGTTTCCCATGCATTGCTTTAAATCAGCATTGACCACAACACACTGATGTTCTGTTTTCTAATTTGCACTCTTTAAAACTTGTTCAGTAAATTAAATAAAAAATGTGCAGCTTTGGTTAGCACCACACTGCAGCCTGAAGCCTTCTTAATGTCCCGCCCTCTGATAGGTTATTACTGGTGACATGTAACCAATCAGCACTGAAGGCTTGCAGTGCTACACACAGTGTTGCTAACTTGGCGACTTTGTTGCTATATCTAGCAACTTTTCAGACCGCCTCCGCGACTTAATTAGTCAAAAGCGACCAGCAATAAAACTAGCGACTTTTTCTGGTAATTTGTGTTGACAAAGGTCTGCAAAAAGCATCTAACATATACCGTACTGTGGTTCACGTTGCAACTGTGCTCACAAGAGCCGAGTACAGCGAGGGCAGCTGCCGTCTCCTCGTCAGCACTCATGCAGCCAGTCTGCAGCGGACTCTGTGACCGCTCTGAGTGAGAGAAAATGAATCACGAGTGTGCAGCTGACAACCAATCACAGATGATAATTTTGTACAGTTACAGCAGAGACATTAAGTTTTTGTTCAAATATTCACTCTTTTTTAATTTCACACCCCAAAATCCCTCACACAATTCTCTCTGTCTCAGTCAGTCTCACTCACACACTCAGTCAGTTTCTTGTCCCTTTCCACGTCTATCCAAATGTAAGCTACAAGACCACGTTTTTGTTTTGCTCTGCATTCATTAAGTCACCAAAAAACAAAAAGAAAAAAGCTAACATTATAGTTATAAGGCAACAAAACCAACTTTGTAAATACATAAATAGTTAGTTTCTAAACTACCTGGTCATCCTTTTCTATTAGTTTTGCCTCTCTCAGAATTTCATATTATGCAAGTTAGTTGATTACATCATCTAGCTACTTCTAGCGACTTTTGGGAGAGCCATTTGCTACTTTCCTTACAGAAGAGTTGGCATCACTGGCTACAGACGGCTAAGATGAACACAGCTGGTGCTCTGAGCGAGTAGAGCTGTGCGTCTAATGCAAGACAACAGATATTACTCAAGTTATCAAAAATTCCAGTCCTCCCAGCTGAAGCTGCAAAACACCCAGTGTTTCCACTGGTAACGTTTTACAGTTAGTAGTTTCTAAATGGAACGTTGATTGTAGAGTACAAGAACTGCAGGCAGAGGAAGAGAGAGTGAGAGATTCGACAAACTGATAAAAATGTATATTTATACAGATATTGAATACAGGAGACATAATGATAGTTCGTTTTTGTTTTGCATCAGGACCTCGCGCTGATGCTGCTGCTAGTCAGGGACTCTTCCTGTGCCCAGACGCTGGCTTCACCCTCTCAACTCACTCTTGTCCCCCCAATTAATTCTTGCCATGACCAGTCTCATCATGTCAGGACAGGGCCGGTCGTGATGGATGTGACATTAACGGGAAATGAAGCCGGGGTGATGCGACGCCCCAGTCCAGTAGTGGCATTTGTCACTGCCCCAGTCATGCAGATTGGTTCAGTCTTGCCTATTGACTAAGATTAATGATGACGCTGGCCCTGTCTTTGTCTCCCTGTGTGGCTTCCCTGAGCACAGCACAGTCTTCAAACATGACCCATCTCATATCAACCCTGCGCAGACTGGAGACAAAACATGCATCCTGACATGGAAGTATTGGCTCCTTTCACATTGCTTTTCTCATATTAACTGTGGGTGACTGGTGAATGGGGGAGGGGTCATGAATTCATTGAGAAATTTCAGATTTCAATCTGCCACAAAGATTTTTTTCAGAAAGCCAAAAGTATTTTATGAAGCAGTTGGTGAGCATCTGAACTGGTGTACAGTATACTGGGAGGACCACATCCCAGTTTGTAATAAAGAAATGAAATAACCTTAAGCACCATGCACCGCTACACAGAAAATGGCTTTTCCCTGACAGATGAGGCAGCCGGGGCAGGCTCAGATGGATGGGGGATTGGGCTGGTTGTATAAGACTTCAGGGATGGAGCACATTCCCCTGGTCATCCATCATCGCTGACACATCCACTTATAGCCGCACCACACATACATACAGATGTGATCCTCTGTTTGATCAGCAATCTGGCAATTCCTGCAAAACACACATTTTAGCCTGCTCTGTCCCCAATCCCTGCATCTGTTTCTGTTCTCTCTGTGCATGCTTTGTTTAGCATCTGTGTAAAGATATTGTACCGTGATGTTCATATATCTTCAATAACGTAGACTGTTGATTACTTCTGAATCCAGAAGTCCAAGGTGGTGACAGCTGAAATGCCAAACTCAAACCTTGTTGTAACCCTGAAAACCAAGAGTTAAACCTTAAGTTACCTCACTAATCTCACATCCTGCTTCACAAGGTACAAGGTAACTTTAATGTAATTTTTCTGAAATGTAGTTTAAATCCTGCTACATCTTTTGGCATCGAAGGAGGAGTTGAGATGTCTCACTGCCTGGGGAAAGAAGCTGCGCCCTAGTCTGGTGGGTCTGCAGAACACTTCTGTATCTTTTTCCAGATGGCAGCAGGGTGAACAGACTGTGGCTGGGGTAGCTGCTGTCTTTCAGTATCTTTTGGGCTCTGTACAGACACCTCACTTCACCCAGGTCACTGATGCACAGTAGACAGGAACCAGTGATGTTCTGGGCAGTTTTAATCATTTGCTGTAGAGCCTGCCTGTCCTGGGCCGTGCACAAACCCTGCCAGTTTGTCATGTTTCCAGTCTATATTCTTTCTATTGCTCATCTGTAGAAGTTAATCAGGATCTTACTGTGGAATTTAGCCTTCCTAAGTTTCCATAGGAAGTAGAGCCTTTTCTGTGCTTTTTGAACTGGGTGGTGATGTGTGATGACCAAGATCTCTAAAATCAACAATCAGCTCCTTGGGTTTTTTTTCCTTGGCATACTTTATAATAGAGTAATGGGTGTACAGTGTGAACAGGAGGGGGCTGAGCACACAGCACTGGGGGGCTCCGGTGTTATTGTTCACAGTACAAGCCTTAGGTAGGCTATCTTAGTAAGACCTTCACTACCACCAAGAGCCCAACCCTTGAAATAGATTTATTCATTTGTCATTATACAACACAGGGTTACACAATTATATGTAAGTTGAAACCCCTTCATGCCACACACTTAAAGAACATATGTTCAAATAAAGCAGCATTTATTGGGGTCCAAGCAGATTGCAAGCATTTGAATGTTTGTTACTTTTTTAACTGTCAAGAAGCAAAATATTTGATGTGGCCTTGAATGTGAAAATATGAAAATGTTTTGCATCACTACATTTGTATTGACTTTTTATTTCTTTCAACATCTGGGACGCATTCCATGTCAAATAATTTATACACAAATGGTGCTAGAATGTGAAAAAAATCAGACCACATGCAGGATGAGAAAAGCAAGATTTGAGCTCTTACATTACCATTCAACTACTGAAGAAATAAACAAACCATTTTGTCTACAACCCTCAAGAATACCAAGAGTCATGCCCATTACGTTTTGACAGGATGAAGTGAACTAAATGAGGTTCATATTGATTCAATTTGATATTTTTTGAGAAGATCAGGCGTTCTTGTAGGAAACTGGTGGTACAGCTTGAAGCACAGGGTAAAGCATGTCAACATTTAAACCCTCAGCCTTCTGAACAGATAGGCAGTAACAGGTGAATGCAAACAACTTGTGTGTCTCCTGATGGCCTCTACAACTTCACCCAATGGCTCCAAGGCCAGGAAGCCAAACCAGCCTCAGAAGCAGGAGTCATAGAGAAGGATTGTCACAATGCTTTAAATATTCACAACAATTCACTGTTTGAATCACACATCAACATGCTTTTGTCTTCATTTCAAAGAGTTTAAAGAAAGTTGTGCAGAAAGAGTAGTACCAAACCTTGACCTCTGTATCCCCACAGCAGGTAATTTACTCATCAGTGCAGTGTGAAATGTCTACAAGATTAAATAATATAATAATAATATATTGTAATAAGCCAAGCCCACATTAATGCAATCATGGCCAAATGTTACGCAACGATGGAGTCACACTGATGGCCAATCAACTTTTCATAGTGGCATAACATACCAAGTATAGACTGCACTTTTTAGAGCTTTTCTAGTCTTCAGACTTTTTTTCCTACACCTTACATGTGCCTCTTTTTTCTAAACCTAACCATCCGTGACTTTGTTGCCATGGTCATCCCACGCCAAATCACCTCACAGCCCCCCAGTTCGTATCATGGATTCTCTAGAAGAAAAAAAATAGTTTAAAATATCTATTAAATTCATAAGACTCCGCAAGATCCTATTGCTGTACTCCAAACACTTTTTAAGTTAGGAATTTTTTAAGTTTGGCTACCTGAGCAAAATTTCAGCAATTTTGTGATTCTCTGTATGTGTAATCTACACCTCACCAATTATTCATTTTTCACTGGATTAGTGCTCTTCACCCCTTTGTGGTCAATGGATCAATGTCTTGCTCCTCAGCCATCATCCCCCTGTGCGGTTGATTTGGCACTGCCATGTGGACTGCAGGGCCCAAGAGGAGGGGGATGACACCGTCTCCAGCAGAGTTTAGGACAAGGTAAACAGTGATGGCTACCAAGAGGGCCCAGGGGAGCAGGTCTAATGTGGCCGAGGTGGTGGAGCAGAGTGCTTCCTCTCCATCCCCAGGGGATATGAATGTTGATTAAACATGTGCTCAACCTTGGATATTGAGTAATTGGACGTGGAGCAAATGTCAAGCGTTTGTTAATCTCAGCATTATGTGGGGGTTGATAGTGTGTGATCAGTGGGGGAGCTGGGCTCAGAGCTGATGAGGCATGATTGAAAAGATGAGGGTTGAGTAAAAAAACACCTTTGCAAGTGCGCTTATATGGTGGTTGCATGGGTCCCACAAACAAAGGGAGTTTGCTTCCTGTTTTGATGTGAAGGTTTGGGGTTTTCTTTGTCTACACCTGTCCATGTGCGTCTCTTGGCTAACCCTAACCATCTGTGACTTTGTTGCCTAATCCTAACCATTGTGACAGTCAGCGTTGGCATCATTTGACATCATGGTAACTGCATCCCAGAGCGTAAACAGTTAATGCAGAAGGATACCTAAAACATAAGTACATGCAGGAAGGTCACTGAAAGAGCAGCACCATGTGACAAGTTGGGATGAAAATGTGGTGATGGGTCCAATAGCCAGATATAAGCTCTGAGAGATACTTCCAACAAATCCCACAGCCCAGTCCAGAACGAAAACTTGAAAATAAAAAACAAAAGATGCACTTCAAAATACTTCAGATGATGACTATGAAAGTGAATTGATTTGAATTACCTTGCTGCCAGTATATGCTATAGAAAAAAGAAAAATCATTCTATTCCTCATCAAAACACCAACGAGCACAGTTATGATCTGAAATAAAAAGATACCTGGGAAAAACAGACTCAACATTTAATGAAAGAGTAAAAACAAGATCCAGAATATTTGCAAAATAAAAAAATCTGCATTTTCATTTTTATCAATTTAGCATGTTGACATGAGATCTACAAGCTTTTTTTTTTTTTTAATTTTTTTTTAAACTTTATTTTTTCCTTTTTATAACACAAACATGAGGTCATTAACACATATTAAGTTCACACTAAATAAGACAGACGTATAGAGGGTACCAGTCACAGGATAATTCACTCTGGTTCAGAAACTCAACGTTCAAGATCAGAAAAAACAACAATTTCAGTCATCACACTCTGCATCTAAGTATGCGACCCATTTAACCCAGTATTCTTCTCCCTTTTCCTCCTGTAATTTCAAAGTAAAAGTTATACATTCCATACGGTGTATAGTGTTTATTATGTTTTTCCATTGGTTCAGGGTGGGAGGTTCTCTTAAAAGCCAACATCTGGTGACTGCTTTTTTACTTGCTGCCATGAGAATTTTTAATAAGTAGCGGTCACTGTTGAATAGGTCCTCTGGTATTTTCCCCAGGTAAAATGTTAGACAAGTAAAATCGAAATCAAATCCCAAAATCTTCTTTGTTGCAGCTTCTACTTGAGTCCAGAAGGGTTGCAATACAGGGCAGGACCAAAAAATATGTGTGTGGTCTGCCCTTAATTGTCCACATTGTCTCCAGCAGTGAGTCTGTTGGCCAGTTTGTTTTGATTTTATTTGTGGGGTAATGAAAAACCTCACACAGTTTTTCCAACAAAACTTTCTCCAGTTCTGTGAATTTGTGGTCATCACCTGGGTGTGTATTATGGCAGTCCAATCCTCTGAGATCTACAAGCTTGTTGACAATGTCATGTTTATAGCTACAGAGGTTTCTAAACAAACATGTTTGAACTTGCACTTGTAAAAATCCCTTTTCATTTTTGATAGTGTACCATGTACATGTACTTGAGAATAATCTGAATCATGTTAATGTCAGACACTTCCTGTAACATAGTTAAAAGTATTTTCATCCAAAGAACCTGCACTATCACTCCTGCATGCATTGCAGGAATTATGTGCTGAGAAATAAAAAGCTGTGCTCCTCGACCTCCACTTACATAACCTCACACACCTCACATTTCCATTGTGTGTAATGTTTCTGTGCTGTGTGTTCGAACGTGAACCCTGGGTTTGTTTGATTTCTCCCAGTCCAATCTAATGAGCATCATCTCTGTGTGGGGATACTGGCGGAGGCTGTGCGCTCTGCTTTGTGTGGCTGGACAGGTGTCTAACTGAATGATGAATGACCCTGTTTCTCCCCACATAATTGGCTCCTCGCTGTTTGGCCTTAGACTGGCTACATGTCTACTGGGCAGCCACCTCCATCTGTCAATCACCGACCTGCTGCTGCCTGGCTGGACCTCTGATAGCTATGCTAATGCACAGCGCTCACAGCCCATTGGCTGAGTCCACACTGGTCCAGGCTAATCCATTAAAGCTGTGACAGTAATAATCTCCCCCCGAACACAGGGTTCCCGGTGTGCTAAACGTTATTTGACCGTTCCTGTCACGTTGGTGCTGCCAGGCACACCGGTGCGGTGATGGATGAGCCTGGCCCCGGCTCGCTCATTCATCACCTGCTGACTTGTGTTTGTGCGCTCTTTCAATAATTTAATGGTGTCTGTGATTTTTGATTAGTTTCATTTAGGACTTGTCCTCCCACCTTCACATTACTGTTGGAACTGTGAAGTCATTTGGGTGAAACCATCTCTTCTTTCCTCATTTATACAAGGATAAAGTTCATTCATTGCATGAATGTTACTTTTGATGGGACAAGTGACACTAGTTTGTCATGTGATGAGATATCAGGCGGTGAGATCAAAAGCTCTGACGAGTAAAAATGTCACATGGACTGGCTGACTGGTTCATGTTTGGGAGTAATTGCGCTGGCTCACTGTCATAGCTGTAATCAACATCAAATGACCTGAGCTGACAAGAGCAAATACACAGCCTGTGCTCTGTGGAGCACACCCATTACCTCCACTGTTTATTTGGCTTTCTCTTTCAGCAGCCGTGGCAGGACGGTAACGCTGCTTCCATCAGAGATTTCACAGCAAGTCTTCGCAACTCTTAAAAGGATACTTAACTGATTTTCAATCAACTCTGTATCAAAACAGTGTGGGTAATATGTGCAGATAAACTGTGGTAAACATCACTGTTTTTCTGGCTCTCAGGCTTGAACTACAGGCTGCTCTTATGCATTTTTGTATTGCTCACCACTGCAAACACATTGAATCCAGACCTGGATCAAGAGGCCAAAATCCTATCAAACAGAGAAGATCAATTGTAAACTAAGATTCTGTACTCCATTGCCCGTTTGCCCCTAATATGTTTTCAGAGACATATATTAAAATATGTCTGTTAAGCTGAAATAGCAGAAGTTTATGAACAGGAAGTGGTTGCCATACTGGTTCCTGCACTGTGTAAACAGAGGTTAATAAAAAACAGAGATCATTATATTGTTGGAGATACATCAGGACTGATTTCAGCAGCCATGGTGGAATGGCTACTGTTTCAGGGCGGTCCATGTTAGGATTTCAGGATATACTCACATAAGATGGTTTAAGAGCTGTGCACATGCTCTAAAGAGCAGGGAACCACTCATTTAGACAGTACGTCATTGTTCTGTATCTAGAGATGAAAATGAAAAGATGAAAAAGTTAAGGGGATACTTTGCCAGTTATCAACCAGCTTTGTTTCAAAACAATGTGGGTAGTATGTGTAGATGAACTGTGGTAAATTTTCCTCCCTCTAACTGGTGCCTGGATTTCACTAGCTCTCAGGGCTGTTGATGATGTCGTGTACATCCGCATTTTCCCATCTCCATCTTCACCTCCACAGACTCAAAGAGAATCGAGCTGGACAAGAAACGGATTCTCTCCTCTCTAAAACTCGGACCGAGATCTGATCAATCAGTAAAACTAGGCAGTGCTGATCGAATATAAATCAAGATTACTGCACTGCTAAAATGTTTTCAGAAACATATTTAACACCCTGTGTCGCTGTAATGGTAAAAACAGAGATTAAATAGTAAAACAAAGCAGCGCTCATCAAAATAAACCAAGATTCTTTTACTGAGTTGCATATTTCTCCCTCAAATGTTTTCAGAATAATGTTTTAGCTTACCATTTTAACTGGAATACAAGACTGCCAACTGTTATTGTTTTACATGGAGAATCCCAAATTACATCAGGTACATAACATTCTGATACTTGTATTTTGTATACCTGTTGAGCAATACACCCTTTTCCCCTGTTTTCTCTGGTCAGGTAGCACCAGTTTCAGATGTATTCGCGTCTTTTTTGCTGCAGAGACAGACTGGTTTTATGTAAGGGCATTCTTTATATAGATTATATACTTCTTTGAAGAGAGGGATGATGCTGGATGCCAACATCATAGCGAACAGAAGAACCTACCACTACACTGGACAACGGTGCCAAGCCAGAGGTAGGTGAGAGGGAAGAAAAAAAACCTGTAAGGGGATAGTGGTGTTTAATTTGTGTTGGAAACCATCGATCAAAAAAGCTGAATTCAGCCATGGTTCAGCGTGACAACTGATGACAAAGGTGTATTTATAATAAACACAGTAAATAAATGTTCACCATGCAGCTCTAATAATAAAATAGCATGAATATGTATAGGTAATAGATCCTGGACATCTTCCACAGCCCTGAGCGGTGAGCCCTAATCTTCTCCTCCCGCTGTACAATTCTACAATTCTACAATTTCATTTAGCAGACGCTTTTATCCAAAGCGACGTACAACACAAGCAAGAATTTAGACTTAAGGAAAAAAACCTTAGTAAGTGCAAAAAGTGCTTCAGGTGTGATTGGTCACAGGTATTGCCGTCTAGTGGCAGATTGTTTATGTGTTTGCAGTTGCTTGCAGTTTGCAAGCTTCAGACTGCTCCTGCCTCACCAACAAACTCAAGTGCACAGAAATGTGCAAGTCTGCAGCAATTGAGGAATATGTAGATGTTGCAAAACTGGTTGACTATGATTGTAATAATCACAACTTTGATAAATCATAACCTGAAGTTACAGCCAGGTGTAAGGTCTTCTGTGGGTTTAACCACAGAAGACCTCACGCCTGGCTGTAACTTCAGACATGATTTTTTACTTTTTTGTGACCTTTGATGTACGAAGATACACTTTGATTTTTTACCATCATAATATTGTACTGAAAAATAGGTGCAACTAAATAGTGCTAAAATATACATTTAGATAGACTAAAGTATAATAATAATCTATTCAGATGCGAGGGGTGTCTGTATTTTGATTTTGATGTAGAATCTGGCATCATGTTCGTGTTCCATGTATTTTGGCACATTAGATAACATTAGCCTTTCATCCAGTATTTTCATGGCACATTTTCATGATATGTTATGACAGTCAAATGTCAGCATAGCTAGACAGGAAAAATTTAAATGAGCAGAGAGCATGAGCTCTGGAAACTTGGTGCAAACTGTTACAGTCTGCCAAACCATTAATGTTGCTAGTAATCATTGGCATATCCCAGACTGTAATAATGATTTTTTTTTTCAAATCTACTTTGCATGTAATAGAATGTTGAAATAATTTCTTTTTTGTGTTTTCATTTAAAAACATAGTGGCATCCTATGGCATTTGAAGGGTTAAAATTTAGAAATGTAATAAATATTTAATATTCATGATTAGGAATGAAAAAAAATAAACTTAATGAAAGTATAAAATCATATTAATGAATCATATTTTTTATAGCCTGACTTTGAAAAGCGCATTTTGTGTGCAGAGCGAGTGAGTGTAAAATTAGAGCGTGCTTTAAGGGTTAAGACAGTTTGGTGCATCCAGAGTTAACCTCTCTTTAATTTTCTCTTACCCAAAAATTAAGAGAAACATATAAGAAAAGTTTAAGAGATTATTGCATGAGGCCCAAGGTATATGAAATATTCTAAGCTGATGTTTTGATATAGTTTTTATATAGCTATTCATCAAGAATTTTCTCCATGTGTGGATCTTTTGTTCACCATGAAGGAATAAAAAAAAATAATGTTTTCTTCAGGTGTTTAACATAACACAGAGAGAGGGATTACAGAAGATCCTTTTGAGGGTGAAGTATTACTTTTAATCTCTGTCTGTTCAGTCTGATGCTAGTCAGGTTAAAATGTGTTTCATTTACGATCTTTAAAATACAGTAAAGTCTTGGATGATGTGATTGATTTCGTGATCAGATTCTGAGAGAGAATCTTGGGGTACCTGGAGGCTTAGTGAATGGAGCAGCACCCCGTGTGCAGAGCTTGCGTCCTCGCTGCAGCGGCTCCAGGTTTGAATCCAGCCTCAGCCCTTTGCCGCATGTCACCCTCTCTCTTTCTCCCCCTTTCATGCTCAAACTGTCCTGTCCATTAAAGGCAATAAAAGCCCCCAAAATTATCTAAATAAAAATAAATACTGAAAACCTCTGGACTGTAAAAGAACCTCAATTTTGAATCGCTGATAAATTCATTGGTCTTTTAAACAGGAAGTAGGCGACACTGTGCCTTAACAGGCCTCACATGTGGCTCCTCCAGTCTGCCTGTGATTGGTCCATGAGTCTGACTGTCATTTGTGGCCCAGTTTGGCTTTGACTCTGACTTTTAATTTCTCATTCATTTATGCTGACAGACATGAATCATAATCACGGCACAGCACTGCACATGTGGATGTAGTTAAGTAAATTGTTCATTTGCTCATTTCAGACTCAGTTCAAGCTACAGTATGTTCACTTTATTCTTTAAAGTCAACCTCATTCACTAAATGTCATCCAGTGTTTGGGATGAGTTTGTGCAATTCATGTGTTGAACTGCACATGAATTATAGACAATGGGACTTCTAAAACAGGCGCCCTTCAGTCCTTCATGACAGTTTGCTTGGTTTGGTGAGGCTGAGGCTAACTGGTCGCAGCTGCTATCTCTTCTCGTTATCTTCCTTGTGTTCTCCCTTTACTTCTGTGACTTTAGCCTTGTTTCTCCATAACTCTGGCCATAATTGGTGATCTGTATGTAATTATACTGCCTTTTTCAGTGGAGCCAAACTGGATCAATACAAGTCGAGATGCAGGCCTGTGAATGGGATGTAATGGTCCTTGTCTGCTTGTTTGCAGACTGCCCCAGTAAACAATACAACTAGTGGTGAATTCTTTACATGAGGAGAAGGAGCACTGGGTTGGAGGGTGGGTGGGGGCAGCAGGGTCAGGGGCTGCAGAGATGTGCTAACTATAGTGTGAGGGGCTGTCACACAGGCTGGACAACAGTGGCAACGAAAATGTCAGGTGAAAAACCTGGGAGGACATGTGTCACTTTGATTCCAGAGCAGAGGCCAGTGCTGCAAGTTCAGTGTCCAGCACGCCGTGTTGAATCCTCCTCTGTCTCGTCCTAATCTGAAGGAGAACACTAATATCCAGAGTGAGATGGACAGAGCTGCAGGGGAGGAAGAGCCTAGCTGACACAAAATACTTCTTTCTGTGTGAAACTAAGGGAGTGGGACACTAGCTGGCTTTCCATCAACATGCTATTAATTCATGTCAATTCATTTTTTTTTTATGAAGCCCAATATTAAAAATCACTATCTGCCTCAGAGGGCTTTAAAAGCATACAACCCTCTGCCCTCGACCCTCACAGCAGATGTGGAAAAACTCCCCCCAAAAAAGCTTCAACAGGGGTAAAAAAAAAAAAAAAAAAAAGTTGAAGTTTCTGGAAGAGCAACTGAGGAGGGATCCTCAGTTCCTCCTCTTCTAGGACGGAAAGACGTTTAATTATTGTTGTGTTTAATGGTGTCAATGTTAAACATCCACCTGAGGTCCTGGGAAATTGTGTATCCTAGAGACCTGAAGGCTCCATCCATGCGGTCATCTATTCTGCACTGCCACCTAGAATTAGAAGAGGAAGCAGAGAAATTCAATTAGGAACTGCCAATATGAGAATGAATGAATAGAATTAATGAAGTGAAAACAACACAGGCTGCACCAACTTTCACCAAAACCTGCTCATTTCTCTACAAGATTTCTACATATGTGGCTTTGATGACATAATAAGACATGTGGACCGTAACTGGAGGAAGAAACATATCTCTGGAGGAGGAAGGAACGAATGAACGAAGGACAGAAGGGTGGAAGGGAGGGAGGAAGGAAGGAGTCTATTGCCCCGTTTACACGTCATGGTTATTTTTAGAAACGGACATTTCACCCTCTCTGTTTTCAAAAATAATTCCGTGCACACGTATCCGTTTTCAGAAAACTTTGCGTTTACACGAACCCGTGTATGTCCGCTGCCAGGACATTCCAAAACAGTAGGTGGCAGTGTAACGAGAAGCTGAAGCCCACGTTAGCTAATCAGAATCCCAAAAATAGCAACAACAGCAACAAGTCACTTCCTCTTTCTTGTTTACAGAAAAATGGCGCCGGGATCATCATTCGTGTGGACTGACTGCAAAATTGCTGTCCTCCGAACACTCATCCGTCTCTGCTCCTCCATGTAATAAATCAGCTGTAGTTGTAAATGTAAGCATGAGAAGAGGGCTTGCACCAACATAAATGCGGCTGCTACTCTGAGGGAATCCATGGTTACCATAGCAACATGTAAACATAGGTCGCACTTTTGACGCGAGTGCAAGTTCTGTCGCATACTGTGACGTCTACTGCCTGCGTTTTCTCCGTTTTGCTCCGTCGACACGCAAACAGGCAACCGGCGTTTTCCAAGATCTCCACCCTGGCCGGAGTTTTTAAAAAGCATCGTTTTCAGAGGCGAATTCTCAGTTTGCGTGTAAACGAAGGAATATTTCTCCTTTTCTAAAAATAACCGTGTACGTGTAAACGGGGCATATAGACTGTGTCGGTCATCAGGACCTTACAAACTGTATGTCCTGTATATATGTTTCTATATGATGCAGAATTCTGTTTCTCAAGTGAGAGTGATGGTGCTTCTCAAAGTCAAGGAAGGATCCTTAAATACCGAATTTCAAGGAGGCTTTATCATTGAATCCTGCCAAAGGACTGTTGATTGTCAAGGATTCTTTAAATTCTACTGAGGGCCGAGTCCTTCCTTCAGAGAATTTTCCTCCTACCAAGGAGTCATCCTTAACTTTGAGAGGCACACACTATCTGCCTGCTCCAGTTGTCTGGCTGAAACCTTTGCTTCCTCTGGCTCCACAGAGATTTGGCCTCTGTAAATGTACCACTGTGTGGTTTTGGGTTGTCCCAGATGGAAGATGACCATCGTGAAGAAACTTGGCGAGATCTTTGGTCATCGCTCTGAAATGGTGGTCCTACGTCGCAAAGTAAGAGAGGTTCAATTGGCCATTCTCGCAGTCATGCAATCAAAGACAGCCTGGGATTAAATTCTGACTGTCAAAAATTTGGGACATCCATCTGACCGGGTGATCACTGTAACGACCTATGTCTACTAACCAACCAATAGAAACGCAGCATGAACAACTCTGCTCATGAATACCAAATGCTAATAGATGCTAATACTCAACCCCAAACTCTCGTTGCAAAATTGTCTCGCCAAGGTTGCCTCTATTTCCCGCCATGAACGCGTCCACATTTTCCTGCTCCTCTTCTTCAGACTGTTTCAGCACACAGAAATGCCGCTATAGCAAGAGCTCCTCTGGTTTGTTTACATTTTTCTCTCACCAGTGCAGATGGATGACGCGCACCAAGGACGTTTTGTTCCTGAGTACTGACGCTGATGGACGCAGGTCGTCGCCTGTGATTCAGCAGGTGATGTCATTGTACAGTCTGCATACACCAAAGCCAATATCTTACCCAGATTTATTAAGGTCCATGTCGCAGAGTGAAGCTGCACTAAAATCTCACAGTCTGCAGGAGGCTTAAGGTGGTACCAGAGACTACTTGGCCACTTTCTCAACTCTGACCTTTGACCTCTTGCATGTATTGCTCCAAATAAAACTGACAAGAAGGCCTCTCTGCACCTGATTTTCCTTATTCCAGCTTTAAACAGTAAGCCTGCTTGAACCACAATATATTTCAAAGTGTGTTTGACAGAGCTGACCCAGAGCTTTGGTCACGGCACGTCTGCAGACATTAACCCCGGTCCTTCTATCTGCCACTGAATGCATGCTGACGTGATAAGGGGGAGTTGCTGTAACTCAACACTTTCCATCGTAGCCTTTAGAGATTACAATCTCTGCTCCAAACCTAATGAATGAAAGCTTTTTTTCACTGACACTGAAAGTTTGACTTTAAACAGTAACCAAAAATCCTTCTGTTGATTCAGAGTTGACTGTGGAGGCCGGGGAAGGAGGACAGACGCACTAAAAGGACAGACAGAGGAGTGACCCAGAGAGCAGCGTGGATTAGGTAACAGCTGGTAACAGCTAGGACAGAAGCTGTGGAACCAAGAAGCCCGTATGGACTAAAGTGTTGAGGTTCTTGTTCTGGACTTGTTTTGCGTAACTTTAATCTTTCACTGCACTGCATTTTTTCTCAGGGCAAATATTTTCCTCCACGACACACATCATTGCTAGTTAATTTGTAGATAAGGATTTTACAAACAAAATATATGATAAAAAAATTAAATCTGATGCAGGTCTATCCAACAGAATATGAGGTACTTGGTACTGGGTCAGGGGAATATACTCACATAAATGGAATATAGTATAATATGAGCTGAAAATAAGAACGGTTGTGTTTTCGTTACATAAGATTGAGCCGTTTATATCTACATAGTAGTCATTTATGGAGATGGGCATGTTGCAGTCCCCCAGAACAAACAAACGAAAGACTGGCTCCAGATACAAATATTTACATTTTTGCATCAGTAAGTAGCCCAACTGCAGTGAGCGGTACTGGAATTACACTGTTTATGACATGAAAATTCTTTATTTAGTGTTTCTAGCAGTTTTGAATCTCCAGGCCCCTTTGTTTTTGAGAGAAGGAGATCTTTGTGGATAATTCAACTTCTGATGAAAACCTCCTGAAGGTCTGTAAACGAAGAAAAGCGATGACTTTACATTAGCATGTGTTGGACCATGCCACGGTGCATCAGAAACACCTGGATTTTTAAGCTGAAACTGTTTTGTTCAGTTTTTCATCAGTTTAAATCAGTGGGTCTGTTTGTTTTGGAAAGAGAGAGACCTCTACAGATAATTTAGCTCACGGTAAAAACCTCCTGAACGTCTGGATCAGAAAAAGGTGAGCACACATTAACTTATGAGAGAGAACGGGTCCCGGAGATGCCGAACTGTGTCCAAGATTCACAGACTTTTAACATGAAACTGCTTTCTTCAGTGTTCAGTTGCCGTTTTAGTATATTGGTCTGTTTGTTTTGGAGAGGAAGAGACCTCTGTGGATAATTCAGCTCCCAATAAAAACCTCCTAAATAATGAAAACTGGGAACTAGAGAAGTTTTGGTTGCAATCTGCAATTCACCTCTAGATGCCATCAAATCTCCCAAAATGTTACACACTTCACCTTTAGTACAATAACTCACCTCTGTCTGCTTTTTAAACTCCGGTCTTAGCTCCATGTCATTCTACACTGCTGACTTTATTTTTTATTTATTCAGATACTGTTCCGCACTTTACACATGTATATATGTATATATGCACAGTCTCTTAGTTTCTTAGTTTGTTTTTTTTTTTGTTTTTTTTTTTAAGCGCATTCCTTTATATTCTATTAATAATGTGTGCTCTTTATTCTCTTGTTCTTACTGCATGGCGCTTCTACACCCCAATTTCTCAGTTTTGAGATCAATAAAGTATATCTATCTATCTATCTATCTATCTATCTATCTATCTATCTTTAATGAGTGTATTGTTGTTGTTTTTTTTTGTCTCTTTCTTTTTTCCTTTTTCTTTTTTTATTTGTATTGTCTGTTACCTGCCAAGGGGCTACAGATGTAAGTTAGCAATCCTGCTAACTCACACTACATTTGTATTTTACTGTGTTGCTTTTAAATAAACATTAAATGAATAAAGACATTTTACTTTTGATATTTTGTTCTTTTACTTGATTGTGGGATTTTTTTTTTTCTTCAAACAAATTGCTTTCACTTGTCCGCCGCTGCCGTGTCCTGCTGACAGGATGAAGACATGATTGAGAAGATGAGTGCTGTGTGAAGGATGGAGCCACCAGCATCGCTGAGTCTCCTCTGAGGACACCGACACACACATCTAAATCTGTGCCTGCACTCAAACACAGCAGACTCACCCTGATGACGTCTCCCCGAAACACCTTTAGTTACACGTTTCTTGTTCCTTTAATGGCTGTCTGTCTCTGCTGGTGAAGAAATGGGCTGCTGTCCATGGAAAGCAGAATTATCAGTCTGACGAGAGTCAGGAGGACAGTTTTGGGAGCCTGGGAACATGGTGACATCACTGAAAAGATGCAGATATTTCTGAGGGGTGAAGTCAGGTTATTTGCAACATCAAATAAAATGGGACAAATAAGGTTTTACATCTTTGGCTCTTTAAATGTTAGCAGCCACTCACCACACATGTTCATGAGGTCTTCTACACACATGTGTGTTACATGAAACAATCATTTTTATTGGTTTGAAATAATTGCTGTGGGCAGAGCAAAGAGTCAAAAATCCACTGGTCCCAAAACTTTTAAGGAAAGCCATGTGGCATGTTTATTTTCTCGTGTCGGTAATGAGAGAGCTGCAGCTAAAATAATAAAGGTATACATTATATCCGAAATGGTTGTAGGGTGCTGCTTTTTATTTTTATTAACTGCAGTTTATTTTTTATGAGAAAGGGTTTTGACTGAGTACATAATGTATTCAGGTAAAACATTTTTCTGAGGCAAAAAAAGCACCTTTTAGGCAACAAGGTGCATTAAAATCATGAATTTTGCGACTGTGTTCCACCTGTCACATTTCAGACATTGTTAGCACTTTTTTGTCTTAAAAACAGTCCATGTCAGCCAAAGTACTCCAGAATCAGCCATAACTGTGACACAGACATGTATGTCCCCTGTAGAAAATATGGCACCAAGGACATGTGCAACGAAAGAACAGGTAGAGCATGGCAGAAAAGTTGGACAATCTTTTTCAGTGAATAGCCACTGGTTAGATTATGATATAATGAGGCAATGACTGAACTAATCAATGGATTTAATCTTTTAAAACAACAAATATGATGGTCCCATTTTACCTTACAGCTGTCCCATTTAGCTGAACATGTCATCAGAGTGAGGTCGAGGTTCATGACATCTTGAAGGTCTAAAGTTTCTGAATTATTTCACTTAACTTATTTTCTCCATAGAAATATAGCACAGAACCATAGTAACACTTAATGTAATCTGCTGAGTTTCAGGTGGTTTTCTTGGAAATCTGCCAAAAACTGTCTCAATTTCCCTGACTTCCCCTACACATGGTGGCTCAGAGGATGTCAAACTCCCATATTTGTGCACTGTCAAATCTAAAGAGTGGATTTTACTGAAAGGGAAAAAAAAGAAAACCGATTGCCTTAAAAAATGAAATTAAATTTAACTATTAGATTAAATTAATGTTTTATATATTATATGTATACTTTATATCTAATTGTTAAGTTTACATAACATTAAGTCATATTTACTTAATTTTGTGAAGTTGTTGCAACTTCAAAATGACAAGTGTAATTAAATAAGTCTACGTTTTAGCAGCTTCAGTTAACCAACATGACTATGCTGTATATCTTTGTTCTGCTGGCTGCAGACCAGTCAATTAAATTTGTATTTTTTTTTAAATGTGTTAACAAAACAGAGCTCTCATTTCCCTGAACATCACTGTCAAGTGAATACAGCTACATTTCAAGTAACTTAACACTTAAATATAAATTAAACATAAATTAAGATTTAACTATAGTTTTATTTACTTTCCTTTTTTAAGGCAATTGATTTCCAAGATAATTTTAAATCAGATCAACCTGACAGATTCTACACAGTGAGTGTATAGTGAGCAGTAGTACACAGAGATTTAGATCCCAGAGGTGTAATGTCCCACATGTGTAATGTTGATGTCTGTCTGTGATGTCTGTTTGACAGGAAAGTGTGTCCAGCTTTCTTTCTTAACAGACAATATGAATTATCAGGTGTTGCTAATAACATGAAAAAATTTCTGCTCAGGTGTGCCAGTAAGCCAGAGCAGAGAGAGCGCACAGGCAGTGCCAGGAGCCTGAATCTGAGGCGGTGAAATGGAATTCAGCCATCATTAATGTGATTATTTCTCCCTGAGCTCTGTGTGTGTGTGCGTGTGTGCGCATTCAGCCTATACTGTGACAGAGGGTCACAGAGGGGAGACTGGTAGCCTGACGGTATGATTACAGAGTCAGGGTCACCTGGATCATGACACCAGATTTTTCAGTCTCCACTTGTTTCTGTAAAAGTTGATTTTCTGTGATGTAGCCTCGGTCTTAAGTCAGTTTTCATTCATCTCTCAAATATTTCAACAATATTATATATTGAAATTTATGATGAAATCAATCAAATTGTTTTTTTTTTACAATATTCCGGCAAATTTCCAAACTACACGTTATAAAAAGTGAGTTGCAGGCCTATTTAAATGTTTGTGTGTGTGTAGCCTTCTCTGTGTTGTTCCTGCTGTCCGTTTGGAGATAGAAGCTTTCTTCTCTCTCCTGCTGCTGCTATTGGGAGGGATTGAGTGTAAAAGGCAGTTTATGCATCATGTGATGCAGCTCTGAGCCGCAGCTCTGACCCATATTTCAAACGCAGAGGCGCTTGTTTCCGGCAGCCTTCAGAACGCATTTATGTAGAGCTCAGCGTGCAGCGCGGGATGAGCCCGGCCTGCTGCAGACGCGCGCTGCGCACCGCGCACACAGCGCATCCGTTAGATCCTAATATTCACCTCTGTGGTGCAGACAAGGAAATACAAATATTTTAAAAATAAATGCTAGTTTATCGCGGATATTTATTAATTAGGCCGAACTCTATTTGTATCCGCCGAGAATATGACAAAAAGCCTCGGATGTGAGGGAAGAGCAGACTGTTTACAGCCTGTCTATGAAGAAGGAATCATGTAAGAACAGGCCTCCTGGAAACCCCCAATTAATGTCCTTGTGTGTGTGTGTGTGTGTGTGTGTGTGTGTGTGTGTGTGTGTGTGTGTGTGTGTGTGTGCGCGCGCGCGCGCGCGCGCGAGTCTCTGCTCGCTATCTGTTTTGTATTTTTCCCTTTTCTTTTTTTTTTTTTCAGTGAGAGAAAATGATTTTTATTTTTCTGAGTCATTTATTCGATCATCTAAAGAGCCACAGTGGAAAAGGATTTGAAACCGAGTTAAAAGAGGCCCGCAGCTCACAGCTGGCCCCGAACATCAGCTGCTTTTAACAAGTCTTTCTGCGGCACAAAGTGGGCAGATTGCTTTCTCCATGTGACACATTAAAAAGGTCAATATGACCGAAAAATGAGGGGAGATTTTATTCAGCCTAATGACAAATTATCATCTTTAAAAAAAATAACAAAAGCGATTCAACAAAATATGATGACCGGTTAGCCTAAATAATGATAATGAAAATGATAATAATAATAATAGCCTATATATATTTTTAAATTATAATTATTGTATATCGTATAGCCTAATTATAATATGTTATTATCAGTTCTTCTAGCTACTTCTTCTTCTTATATTATTATTATTATTATTATTATTATTATTATTATTATTATTATTGTTGTTGTTATTATTATTATTATTATTATTATTTCGACAGTGTAGCAATAAAATGAAATGGTCTGGATTCGGCCGTATAGAGCGCGTGCTTGCTGATTGAAATGAATATTTATCAGTGATGATGATGAGGGCGCTTTCGGGCCTCGTGCAGCTCTCGTGGCTCCGCGGCAGTACAGAGGATCGTTACAGGCTGACAGTGATGAATGAACCGCTGTCTTTATTTATTTATTCTCTCTGCTTTCCGTAGCCTATTTATTAATTTCTGTGCTGTGCTGCAGCAAGAAGGCTGTCCTGGAAAATATCGGCAACCGAAAGCAAAAATCCCAAATCACCAGTGTTTCAGTAAGAACGGAGGGATTTATTAAATTTTTAGGGAACCGTGGGACCGAAGCACCGTTTTATATTTAGTATTTCTCTTCATGTTTTTGTGTCCGTCACAAACACACTCACACACACACACAGCACCAACACACACGACATACAAACAGCAGCCTACAGAGGAGCCACGTGCCTGTAGCCCCTGCAGACGCAACGGATTTTCCTTAACTTTGTGGCCAGGCCATCCATCATTCCTGTCACCATCAATCGAATAACGCGAGACAACTGCAATCTCGTCTCATATCGAACCACAGCCGGCTACGTGACCTGCTGCACCAAACAATGTCGCTTTTTTATAAGGTAGCCTATAAGATTTTTTTTTTTTTTTTTTTTTTGTCCAGGTTTCCCGGGCAGCGCGCGGACCTCTGCGGTCGGGCTGAGAAAGTGGGCCGGCAGGAAACAGTGAGCTCTGTACATTCACACACTCTGATCCATCCTCAGCACACTCTTTATTTTTGTTTCAGTGCAGATTTCTTCTCTGTGTTTTGGTGCTAAAAACTATTCAAAACATTGTCAAAAAAAGGAGATGATCCGCCATCAGGCCCTCAGTCAGTGGCTCTGTCTTTTATAAATGTAGGAAACACACTGCCTTAGTAAAGTCAAAATAACACGTAGATTTAATTGATGTATATTACATAATTAGTTAAGTTTAATTAAATTTGATTTGTGCTTACTTAATTTTGTGAAGTTGTTGCAATTTAAAAATGAAAAGTGATTTAACTTATTTGTAAGTGATGGCAACATAGTTTTTTTTTTAAAATTAAACCAAGTTAACTTAATTTGTTTATGTATTTTCCAAGTAGGCTGAAGCTTGATAGCGTATTGATATTCGCTAGAAAACATCATGACATGGAATCCTGTTGAAATCCTCAGAAAAGTCAAAAAGATTTAATGTGAATATTACTGGTTTTATTTGATTTTATTTTTCAAAGGTTTCTTTTGAAGACTTAAAAGTGGATTTGTTCTGATTGTAAAATTTTGGTCTTGTGTCAAGATGCTCGGAATGACATTTTGTTAAAATGAGAATAATCTAGCAAAATAATAATGCATTGTTGTGCTTACTTGATTTCTCAAATGTAATCATATTCCTAAACAGGAGTAAACACAACTGTTTACTTAAATCAGATTGACTTGCTTTGATCAAGATGCTATCGCTTCGAAAAAACAAGTTAATTTCAGTCCTCATTTTTAAGCTGACTTCACAAAAAGATGTAAATACAACAGAGTTGCAAACAAATGTAATAGTTATATTTACTGACCTTTTTCAAGGCTATCGCCTCGTTAGATTTTTTTGAAGTAGATGAGCTTTTGAAATCTGACAGTGTTAGCGTCAAACAGGACAAAGAGGTGCAGTGCACGGAAAACACAAATAGGCCGTTGGGGCTTTCCTTGAACTCTCGGTGGAGGTTTGGATTTTAAAAACAAACATGTGAGTGGTAAAAGCTCACTGATACAGCTAGTGACCACAGAGCACACTCATGGTGAGAACGAGTAAAATCAAAAGCACAAATCTACACAGCACAACACTTAGAGCTCTCTGCAACTCCAAACATATTCACAGTGTTCACACTTTGTCTTAAAAAGGACAAAAAGGTGTGTGTGTGTGTGTGTGTGTGTGTGTGTGTGTGTGTTTGTGTGTTTCTGTATTTGGAGGGGCTGGGTATTTGGGGGCTAAGAGGTAAAAATAAGAAAGAGGACATTGGTGTTCCCTGTGGTCCGCTGTTGTAGAAAAATAAATAAATAATTTAAAGGAGACGGAGCAGAGGTGTCAGACTGTGTCTCTTCATGTGAAGTCCTCTCTGTGCAGCCGTAATGCTCCCAGTCTGCTCACTTTAAAGTCAAAGTTTGAGGGCATTTCCATGGTGATCCTCTACATGCGCGCACCGTGCGGGATCAGGCCAGGTGAGGTGAGGTGGGCGTGGTCAGTTGGGTGTAAGGTCAGGTGAGTTTGAGCTCCAGTACTGAGCTCCACAGCCAGATGGAAGAGGATCCCTGAGCCAACCATGGAGGCCTGGACACACAGGACACATAGGACACAGAGAGTTAGGTCACAGAGGTCTGGTTCAAGAAAAAAAGCCCCTAACACACCCCAAAATGACTTTACATCCATCTTGTTAAAAGCTTACAAACTCACTCCAGTTAAGACTGTTTTCTCCCAAATCCAAACTCCCATTCTCTTTAATCTATAAATTAATACTGTGTCATGGAGAGAACTGGCCAGTCTTACACATGGACACAAACTAGAACCTCCACATTTCCAACAGTGCCACCAAAAACCATCAAAACACAGCAGAAAATGCTATTTCAGCTCATTTTGGTGAGTAGCCTGTCTGTTTCATTGTTTGATACCAATCATGTTAGAAGCCTGAAACAAATTGGAAGAAAATCGGAAATAAGAAACATTATTTTGAAAAAGTTTTATCTTTTAGTTCATGCTGCGGGCCCCCGGACCCTGACTCTCTTGCATTTTTTCACGACTTTTTGAAACATAGTTTACGCAACAAAATGAAATAACGTACAGATTTTCGAATTTGTGTAAAGCAGAATATTTTAGGCTTCCGTCAACCTGTTAATTAGAAAAATCATCATATTTTGAGGAAGAAAATGGGACGCCCAAATCCCAATCAGCAGGATTCTACCACTGAACAGTGTGCAAGCTGTATCAGGAAGGATGATTCAGGAACATACTTTTATCTTTAATGTTCAGTTCTGTCTTTTCTTGTGTTGAGATGTAGTCTGAGTGGTTCCTATGGTAACCAGGCGTCCCTGACAACAAACGGTCCCTTGACAAGTTTGACACATTTAGGGATTTGGAATAAACAATGCAAACTACTATTTCCAGTTAGTCAAAATATTTAACATGTTCTACTTAACAGTTTAACAGGATTCATTTGGATCAAATGACCATCTGTCCGAAATTCATTATATTTCATATTTTATGCTTTTCCTCCCAACCTTCCTCCCTACAGCACAGTTATTGACAGTTATGTGTGAGTAGGCAAAAAGCTTTCATGGTACTAAATTGTCTGTGGCAAAAGAAAGTGGAGGTCCATCAGTAGGCCTTTTCACCTTCTCTGAGAGGTTTTAATAGCTTTTTACAGATCAGGCATCAGCCCTCATTCACACACACACACACACACACACACACACACACACACACACACACACACACACACACACACACACACACACACGCTGTGCTTTAAAGTTTACCAACATTTGACACTGATTTTTTGTGCTCTGTGAGACCATGCAGACGCCCAGGTGATGAAGGTTTGCTTTCTTACAAAATGTAAACACACAGCGAAACTAAATGCAGCATATTCAAACCACATTCATGAAAAAGATTTAATAGACAGAATATTAAACAGACTAAAAAATGTTAATTTACTAATATGTTGGCCAAATGTAATTTAAAAGCTGTAAACCTGATGCTCTTTCATTCTAATCAATTAATGCCATAATTTCAATATTCATCTATAAAAACTGATTGTCCATGTCCAGCTCACAGATGACTTTATGATAACGTCCATATTAAAATGTGTATTGTTTGTCATTGTTTCTACAGTTACTCCCACCACATCCTGCTGCCATGAAACAGCACATACAGGATATAAAGACATTGGGATAAGCTCCAAGCAGGTGTTGACCTGTTCACAACCATATCATGCTCCAAACACACAAACATATTGTGCTGCTGGACGTCTGCTCTAAATGCTAAATACTAAAAATGATAATAGATGGTGTAACCAGACATTACATTTTTTAAACAAAAAATGAGTTTAATTATTTTTCATTAATGGTTAATTTATATCAAATTCTGACCTTAATCTTTACTTAATGCCTTAACTCCAGTTCTAAGTTTTAAATGTTAAAAATGATTTTGCCTTTAACACCATGTTGCATGTGGGCTGAAGTTCTGCAGATCTTGTGTCTCAGACAGCACACAGTGTTGAATAAAGCATATGTATGTGCACCGGGGAGCAGAGTAAAATAGTACAGATTCACTCATGTATTCAGTAATGGTTAAATGTTATGGCTTGAGCTTTATGGCGCATGGAAAACCCTCACATTACTCTAAACACAGCTCTGTCTCTGGCTGCAGTCCTGAGGAGATTTACTGCTGCAGTCGGCAGACGCTCTCACCACACATCAAATTAGGGGAAGAAAAAACATCCGGCTCTACGGAGCTATTACTGTAACAAGTCAGTGATCATTCAGTGAGAAATAATTCCACTGAGTACTATCCTAAAACATAAAGGCAGTGTTCGCTCAGGTTTAGAGCCCGACGTCTCCATGCTCATATTCTTTATTTTCAGATGAAGCGCCACAATCTGCTCTTTGACTTCATTAGCAGAGCCAGGGGAATTAGCAGACAGAGGAGGGGGCTGTGTTGGCAAAAATTGGCCTCAGTGAAAAAAATGAAGCAAATTCAGGTCCTATTTACATATAAAGAGCTCTATTAATCAAGGTAAGTGTCATTACAGCGTGGCTCATTGAGCAGCGGAGAGTGGGTGTTAAATAAAATTCGGTGTGCTCGGCTGCCTCCGGCAGGCCATACGTCTTGATTTGAGAACTGTCAGCAGTGCTGGGGAGCTGATAGAGGCTGCAGGAGGAGGAGGTGGAGGAGGGGGGAACGGCACCCCGATTCTTAATCAGATAGATGAGATGGAGGAAAAGAAAAATGGAGTAAGAGGAGGATAGAGTGATGGAGAGGAAAAGAGGGAGTGGTGTGGTGAGAGAAAGGGAAATGTGTCTGCCACAGTTAGTCTGATATTAAGCTTTCTTATTTTATCTTATTTTTCTTTCCAAAGTCAAAGCTGCCCACAGCTGACTCTGAAATCTGTCCATCAACCAGGCGACATTATCTTAACAATTTCTGCTGAAAACCTCCTCCTCATGTTTGTGAGAGGCCCCGAGCATCACTTCCAGCCCAACAGTGTGCTTCACACGGCTGCTCTCACAGCCAACCCGTCTCAAAATCACACTTCAATCCAGACCCAGTTTTTTTTTTCTTAGTTTTGCTGACTGTCTCTATTAGTCATAATAACAGTGCTCCAGGGCTCAAACTCCCTCATCAGAGAGATCATCATCACGTACGTAGCTCTAACTGCTGTTTCAGAACCTCCTCTACACTTTAAGGTCTGAATTCTGTTAGAGCAATAATGACTCTATAGTCTTTTCTTTTCTCATTTTTAAGCTAAGAAGTGAAATTTAAATTGACAATACCTGAATTATTTGAATCTAACAATGCTTTTTTTTTTTTTTTATAACTCTATAACAAAGTCAGACGGCTAAAACCTTTGAAAGAAAACCAGTCAGAGGCTATAGCCCTGTGCTGTACTCACTCAGTGTTGGGTTTGTTACTATAAAAATGTAATATATTACTTGTTACTGAGGTAACTGAGTAGCAGGTGGCACCTTGTACAGTAGCCTCAGCCACCAGTGTGTGAATCCATAAATGATCAGGCTCCTCAGGTGCTCAGCGACCTCGTGGTTCCACTCAGAGTCTCAGGCTCAGTAACACGTGCAGCATCCAGTGGGAATTGTAAGGTACAATTACGTTAATCCTCACTTGAACAGTCAGCTTTCTCTGTTCAGATAATCAACATGTGGAGTTCCTCACCTGTTGACCTCAAACTGGATCCTGACTGATCATTTCAAACTCAAACTGAAACAGTTTTTGAAGAGAAATCAATCATGTAATCATGAATAAGCCGATGATTTGTGTTTGTGATGTGTATTGTTTTGTATTATGGTTGGTGTTTTAAATTGTGTCAAATCACGTTTGTACAGTATTTTATGTAGTCCACCTGGAGACGGACATTGCAAACTGTGGCATCAGTTGTGGCATCTGTTTTATGCTATATACTTGTCCCTATACAAATAAACATGAAATGAAAACAAAAATGTGTGTGTGAAAGTGCTTTGAGTGGTCAGAAGACTAGAAAAGTGCAATACAAGTGCAGGTGCATCTTTTCAAAAATAATAATATTACGTTACTTATTCCTCCCAGCAATCTTTGTTATGCGACTTGTTATATTACTTTTCTGCGACAACCAACAGGATTTGTAACTATGTCCTTTCTCCTAAAAATTCAGACCCGCATGTGCTCCTCAGTGAAGCTGTCAGGGTCGTCTCCTTAGCCAAGCAAAGGCTAAATAGCTTTTTTTTTTGTTTGTTTGTTTCATTTTTCATCCTGCCAGTTCTCCGTTGTCTGTGATCAGTATTTTCCCAAGAATCAATATTGGAGAGATGCATTTTTATCCAGCACATATCCAACCACAAGCTTCATTAGTTTGTGTCTCTTGTAACCTGCCGCTGTACACCATTAAGATTAGTTTTAGTTGTTTAACCAGTAAACAGAGGAGGGCTCCTCTGTGGGGTTTATTTACTGGAGCTTCATAACGTCATGCTGTCGGTCTTAGTAAGTGTTTCAGGAGGATTGAGGTTCGTATTTTTTCTAACAGTGGAAGAGTCTTAATACCTGGAACCACACTGGTTATCTTCCTCTAAACAAACTCAAAGTATTTGGAATATTTCATTTTCCAAACTAGCTTGCTGCTTTGTGACGTGCATGCTTAGTGCCATGATTAGGAAAATCTGCTGAGGTGATTGTTGCTCAACACCTTCACACCAGGTTACATTGTATGAATCAGAACAAAGTGAATCAAATAGCAGACAGCGTACTTATCACTGATTACATTCCTACTGATAGACATGAAGTCAGAACAATGAAAACAAACATTTGTTGTTTCACAAAGTTGTAAGTTGTAAGATTCAGGAATGATTCGTTAAGAATACAAATCTAATGAACCGTGTGCTGACAGGCTGCTGCCTTAAAATCAGAGCAGGAGGACAGCAGCCAACAGACGACTGTGAATAAATATTTAATTAAAGTCACTCCAACAAACATCCAGGCTGCACAGTCATGTTCCTGTCTATATCAGACTGGTCAGGACGAGGACAGAGAGGGTGACTGGTTCTGATAAAGACAGACAGAGACTGGACTACTTACTTCACCCTGTGTTTGAGGCTGGCCTCAGTGGAGTGGAGTTACATGTAGTGCCACTGCCCATCCATGCCCATGTTCATACCCATGCCACCCATCGGCCCTGCAAGACGAGGACGCACAAAGGCAACATGATGACAGAGCACTGACAACACGCACGGGACATCATGCTGCTGGACCGCAAAGTGAACATAAGCTTCAACACTAACAGAGGAACCAAAGTGTCTTCATCACAAAGTTAAAGGCGGCATAAATGGATTTAGACCACCAAACATAAATCACCAGGGGTGAAACTTTGATTTGGGACAGCTGTGGCTCTGAGGAAGAACAGGTCGTCCTTGAACTGGAAGGTCAGCGGTTTGATCCCCATCTCCTCCAGGCAACGAGTCAAAGTATACTTGGGCAAGATACTGAACCCCAAATTGCTTGCGATGCTCAGAGTGTGGTTGTGTATACATGGCTAATGAGTAGCAGGTGGCACTTTGTTTGATGGCCTTACCCACCAGTGTGTGAAAGCGACATGTAGTGTGAAAGCGCTTTGAGTGCTCAGAAGACTAGAAAAAGTGCAATACAAGTGCAGTCCATATTACGATTTCAAAAAGTTTTCAGATAAACAACCAACCAGCCTGGTCATCAACAGAAAAAAACATGGCCTGTTCCCGTGCTGAAGTCACCAAATACCACTTTCACGGCAGTATGATGCACTGCTGGGCAATGTCAGCCATGTGAGAGAGACTGCTCACCTCCAGGTCGCAGACCCATGTGCTGCTGCCCATCAAGAACAAAGCCTCCCATTGGCTGGCCATCTGGGCTGTAGGCTGTACCCTGACTCACTGTGAGAGGAAAGGAGAGGAGAGGAGAGGAAAGGAGAGGAGAGGAGAGGACACACTGTGAGAGACAGATTTACAGTCACTGCTCTAAAGCGAACACCCCGATGCTCTGCATGTCCCTCACACAGCCTACAGGCTAAATGTTTAGCAGTGGCTCCTCTGTGTTTCCCCCTGTGCTCCGCTCTGTGCTGCAGCGGATCTAACAGGTGATATCAGGAAAACGAAACAGATCATGTGATCAGTGCAAACAGTGACTGAGCTGCAGCTTTACCTGCTCTGTTGGACTGATCGATCATAGGCTGGACTATTCTCCTCCTCGCATTGATAAACCTGAAAAACAAAGGACATCATATGAGGTGAAGAATCACTACATTTGGAGTGAAGAAAAAGCATTCATGAAAAAAAAATCTTAAAAAGCCTCCACATGTAGATGCAAGTGATTCATACAGTATTAGTGTAATTTTATTATGTTGATCTATTATGTACACACAGCTGTCCGTCCTGGACGAGGGATCCCTCCTCAGTTGCTCTTACTGAGGGTTTTTTTTTCCTGTTAAAGGGTTATTTGGGGGAGTGGTTCTTTATTTTATATATATATTAAGATCATTTGTAAAATTTGTAAAAACAGACATTTCATTTCTTCTAAAAATGATAAAAACAAAAAAGAAAAAGCTAAACATCAGACAATGGGTTTTATTTGCCATAAATATTTGGAGTTCTTTTTTAGATGTGTATCATTAATCAATGAAAATATCCGGCATTTATAAAAACTGTCCCTTGCATATGGCATCGTTTAAAGAAGTGGAACACAGTGTGTCTCCTGGGATTTGACTCATAATCTAGTTTATTCCTATTGACATAATCCAGGCCCTGTCTTTAAAAAAAAAAAATATTGATTTGGCGTTGGCTCTTTAGCCTTAGACTGTGCTGATGAGGCTAACTGCTCTGCCGATGTTTTGCTATCGACACCACACGATAGATCCAGCACACAGGCCGACGCTGAGTTTGCATGATTTGATTTCTGCATTGGTTGGAGCCTGCTCATCTTCCTGATGTATTACTTGTGATTGATTGATTGTCATTTGTTGTTGAATGGATGTGTTACACCTCTGTTTTAATGCATTTATTGGGCGTACATGAATCACCTGCTGTTTTGGCTAAGTCTCTAATGTCTTGATCAACTTCAGGCACCAGGAGAGGATCAGTTCATCTGGATTCTTCTTATGAACCGATGTGGAGTATAGCTCCTTGTCCTTTTATGCAGTGATCCATGATACAACATGTATTGAATTTTGCACCTTGCACATAGATAAGGCCCTTTGCACCATGCACTTTATGCCATACAGTTTACACCACCACTGTTACTACACTTAGTATGTCCTCTATATGAATTGTTGTATCTTTTTTTTTTTTTTTTTTTTTCCCTTTTTCTTTCTCTCTTGATACTTTTATTGTCTGTTACCTGCCAAGTGAGTGTGGATGTAAATGAGCAGTCCTGTTAACTTCTGCATATATACATTCGTATTTTACACTGATGTTCATTAATATGTTGTGTCCCTTTTAAATCAACATTAAATTAAAATAAATTTAGGTGGGTGGCGGTGTAATTAAGCCTGTTGGAAACTGATACACCTAAAAGCAAACTCTTTGCTGGAATTCATCTGAACTGGACTCCTGCAGAACTGTACCCTCTGAAACTAAATCCACTCTGTGCAGCTGTGTGATTGGACCTGTGTCTGCTTAAGCTGTCTACACACGACCTCAACATGTTTTCATCTTTTCTGTCATACATGTAAAATGAGGCTGTGAGGAGGATGTGGGTATCTCCTCTTTAACCTCTCCAACCTACAGCTGTCTCTCAGTTTTCACTCCTTTTATCCACAGGCCTGTAGTCACTGCATGTCTCAGCCACGCGAGCCATGGGTTGTTTTGTTTTTTACGATAGGCATGTTTGAAATGTTATCATTAAGCCTGCCTCAGGGGTACTAAACGTGTGAAGACAAATTCATGAAAGACCATGTAATTAGGCACAAATCGAAAATAAATTGCAAACATAACCCAGAGATTCTTTTAGTCAGTGCACAGCAGGTCAGCTGTTCATTCAAAAGTGTGAAAAATACAGGCAAGCACACATTTCAACATAAATGAAGGATACAGTTTCAAAAAATGTAAAAATTAATAGATATTTACTTCAGTTTAACATGAATAAACTCAAAGAATGCACTCTAAATAAATAGCCGATTGTTTTATATATAAATAACAGACAGTGACATCACCACTTGGTCTGAGAAGTGCCGGTTTTATGCCTTAGGTCTGACATTGTGGCTGTTGCAATGTTGTTGTTTTTTAAAGCGAGAAACAACCATATTTGGACAAACGGGTTAAGCTGTGGAGGACTGAGGGGCGAATCTCACTGGAAAGCTGAGGACACTATCAGCAAATGGCCTTAATAAAATGTAAACAGGTGAGTTATGTAAAAATGTATCCCCTGTACAGTTCATGGAACTTAAAATTAGCTGTAGTGACCAAACCCGATTGTTTTGTTTTTTGTTACCAGGCTGTAATTATGTTTATTTCTGCTGTAAAGTTGGACAGTTGAACATGGAGGTGTGTGGGGACTGACTCTGGTGGACCCGCAGCCTCATGTGGACATTAGAGGAACTTCCATGTTGGCTTCATGTTTTAGCCCTAGAGGTTGCTGCTTGGTCTGTTGGTACTTTACTATTTGCTAAACTGTTAGGAGGGATGTACAAAAATCAAACACCTGCATTTCTCTGATACTAAAGACAGGAATGCATTTGATTTTCACGAGTCTACATCTAGAATGATCACAAGCCCATCTTTTATCTGATTTTTGAGGAACCTGTTTGGACATTATTTTTTGGTGGCAGTCAGAGATAGCCCAAATGCTCAAAAGAGGAAGTCACCTTCAATCCAACAATATGACATCTGTGTCTTCTGGACTAAATGCTGACTCTGTTTCTGAGAGTCAAGGCTGAGCTGAAGATAGAATATGCTCTCTAAAGTTAAGACATGTTTGAATAAAATGCCCTTTCCAAAGCGAAGACACAGGTTGTGTGTGAGTGTGTATGTAGGCAGTCAGATCTGCTGTCGGTGACTCACCAGTTGTTCACCTGGAGGATGGTGAGGCCTGTGTCTTGTGCTAGCTGCTTTTTCTGTTCCTCTGAGGGGTATGGGTGCTGTTCGGGAAAAAAAGATAAAGTCAATAGTTATAGCTTGACGCAGCAATGATTGGGATCCAAAAATATTCTCAAGCATTTGGATGTATGTTTTAAACCTGTTGATTTTCTTAAAAAAAAATCATGGTGATCCTCTCTTAAACCTGCTTTCAGAAACATGTGATGTAGCTCATGACCTCCCACGAAAACGTATACCAACGTAAAGACTTCATACACAAATGGCTTGACTATGTGAGAAGAATCAATTTTTTTCTGGGAAATGCAAAGATGGGACCACCTGCAGAATGGTAAGACCCACAGGCAATGACAAACATAATCTAGTTATAGTAACCATGACAACCAAGTAAAATACTCATGATCACTAGTGACTAGTTAACTATGAAGTGTTCAACAACCTTGACATCCTCTAATTCATAGCCTGCCAACATGACACACTGGGCACTGTGTTATCTGCCGCACTAAGACGCTGACCAAACCCAATGCTGAAAAACACTGTGACTGTGAACAACAAATAACATGATCACCACGCGTTCACAGAACGGTACACAGATTACAGCAACTACAGGTCAAACAACTTCACTGGCACATACTGAAGAGGTGACCCTGAATAGTAGACCTTTTGACAATTTGATTTGACTGATGAGACTGTCAGTGTCAAGAGTTTGACAGGCACATTGTCAGGAAAATATATATACATATATGGTTAATGTCTGATTTTATATGGAATTAATTGGTTTCTCCCAATAAATTACAATTTATCATATAGTCTTTTATAGTCAGAGCTCTCACATAAGAATGTTTCACTAGCAGAGCACTTCATATTTTTAATATGTATTTATTTTGGCTTCCACCAGTCAGGGGTATATGGAGCTGGTTTGGCCTTAAGTGCAAGCTCTTGTACAACTCCCACTCAAGTGTACTCGCGTTCTCTCTTATTTGCAGTTATTCCTGGAGGTGAGAGCACAAGTTGGCAGTGGAAAACGGCCAAGGTTTGGCCCCACCAACACTTCACCCTAAAAGCGCGTGCCATTGTGTGACAGTATTTGACATTATTTGACACTGGTTGACAAACGATCGGGTGGGATATAAAGAGCCACAATGGTGGCTTTTGTTTGGGGCCCCGTTAAGGTTAGGCCCCCTGTCAACCCCCAACCCCTCCTCACCTTCCTCCGGCCCTGATCCTTTCGCTGACTCTGTGTGTGCGTGTGTGTGTGTGTGTGTGTGTGTGTGTGTGTGTGTGTGTGTGTGTGAGACAGTGGGAGGAGGGCGGCAGATGGCAGACAGAGGTGATCCTTGTACAGGGAGCAGGGTCGCGGGCCAGTCCCCATTCTGCTGCTGTCAGACCAGCAGCCGCCTCCTGTGGTCAGCAGTGAAGGATGAGCTTCCAAACACTTCATTTTTAAACTGTCTGCCAGACTGAGTGCACGGACGCACACACACACCCACACACACCCACACATCCACACGCATATATATCATCAGCTATATCATTAGACTTGCATATGCAGACACTCATAAATGCACATTCATACACAAAGAAGCTCAAACAAAAGCATCCAAATGCAAATACAGCAGCGTCAGCAGATGCACTATATCATACAGCCGTGAGTCTCAACCAGGGAAAGCATTTTACTGAGGAGTTGAGAGTCACAAAGACTATGTAGCACTGCTACACACTATCAACACACACACACACACACAGAGATAGAGAGAGAGAGAGCGATTTGCAGCGTTTTTGAGATTATTTCAGCCTAAAATTCCTGATTTCACAGTGGCTATTGTAAAAAATTGCAATGCATGTTTCAATATTTTTAGACTTTTTTGTTGTTGAATAAGTACTAAAGAGTCCAGTATAGTAAGTATCAAAATTGAAAGCAATTTGCTCTAGTGAGGATAAAGTGCAGCGCTCTGAGTTTGTGATTTATACAAACCCTAATCATGTACATTTATTTCACTCACTTTGATTCTGTCAGCATGTGCATTAGATGTGGATGCAGCAGCCTCTGTCACTTTGAGCCATCTGTTCATGTGTCAGTCATTCTGCACCTGTGTTTGTGGTAATAAAGTGTTTATGTTCCACCATAACACTGCACACTGTACAAAACAGTTTACCCCTGCTGTGTGCAGATCACAAGGGAACACTGTGCTGTCTTTAGCAATCATTTATTGTGAGCTGTTTATGTTGCAGATGTCTACATCTTCACAACCAGGAAGTGAGTTTGATGGGTTTATACAGGGGACTGCTGTGACTGCTGTAACTCTGTTGTCATCCCGGGATGCCGCGACCGTCATGGTGGGATGGATGGTTAGTTTAAGAGGAAGGAGGCAAATGGTAAGGTGCAAGAAAAAAACATCACATTCAGATGGGAAATGAACGCCTGACCCCCACATGAAAGTTCGGAGTTTGTTGGATAGATATATATCACAGTGTTCACAGCGAGAGGGGGCGGTGAAAAGGTTGCTCACTGCACCTGAACCCAACAAGAATCCGTACACCAGGGAGTTCCCGCTCAAGCTCAACAATCCTACGAGTTCCAGACCACAAAAAGACGTGTTTTCCCTCACCTGTAGGAGCTTATCCACAGCCACAGTACAGGTGACTACTCCAGAGCACCTCAACGCTAACCAAGGAGGCAGGGAAGGAGAGGAGGGGCACGGAACAAACAAAACAGCAACCCACGTCTCATACTCCCTTTCCTTCCATAAGTCTGGCTTATACCCAGTCTGTCCACAGTAAGACTGAGGAATGTCAGGTTCTTGTCTGTCACCAACACTGATGGGCAGTAACGCGTTAGAAGTAACGCGTTACTGTAATCCAATTACTTTTTCAAGTAACGAGTAAAGTAAGGGATTACAATTGCAAAAATAGTAATTAGATTACTGTTACTTTTCTGCAAGCAGGCTGCGTTACTGCGTTACTAAACCGTGATTTTGTTTTGTGAGACTGTCTCGTGACAATGACGTATGAGCGGCGTGACGTCTGTGGTAAACAACAGACGTGTAGTGATTGTCGCTACCCGATCAACAAGACAACATGGAGCGCGGGAAAGAGCAGGACTGTGCAGCATTTAATTCTTGGAATTATCGACATTACTTTGAGTTTGACTCGGTTAAAGGTGACAAAAACATTAGCGTCCGCTGTACACTGTGTGTGGGAAGAAAACTTTTATCTACAGCGAAAAATTCCACGTCAAATCTGAGCAAGCACCTAGCAAGCCGGCACGGGAATGTGAAACTCACCGAGAATCCTCCGTATCCCCCCACTGACATGCACGCTGAGGCTACCACATCCAGTTCCACCGAGCGAACCTCCGAGGGCCCTTCTCCTGCTAAACAGGTGAAAATAGACTTAAGACCGACAGGGCTTAGTGCCGCTGAACTGAAGAAGCTCGTCGCTGGCTATATTGTCGAGGACATGTTGCCCATTTCCACTGTAGACTCTGAATCGTTCCGACGCATCGTAGAAAAAATACCGACCAAAAGTGGTGTGAAGCTGCCTAAATGTTCAGCAATTTTCTTCAAGTCAGAGACTGTTACATTTCATTTAATTTTTGCTTGATGCAATGTGCATGAAGTTAAAGGATGAAACTCATAAAACAAGTGAAAAAAGACAGTTTCATTTGATTCAGTTTTATCTAATGGAATATGCAGAAAGAATAGAATTAGGCTGAGAGGTCTATTGCTTTATATTATATTCAGGTTGTGCATCATGTTTTTGAAAAGTAACTAAGTAAAGTAATTATGAAAGTAACTAATTACTTTTTGAAAAATAAGTAATCAGTAAAGTAACGGGATTACTTTCTTGGAGAAGTAATCAGTAATCAGTAACTAATTACTATTTCCAAGTAACTTGACCAACACTGGTCACCAACATGAGGTCAAAGATGCATGTACCCTGGCCTTTACAGAGACATGGCTCAGGACGGACTCCAGCTATGAATTTGCGATAGACGGGTTTAGTTAGACCGGTCAACCACGATCACCGACAGGTCATGGGGCCGTGGAATATGTCTCTGCACAAATGAACACTGGTGTGAAACTGTTGTAGTGAGACAGAAACTATGTGCCAAAGATGTCAAACTGCATAGATCTCTCTGAGCTCACTTTTCAAACTGTGCAGAGACTTCAGTTGCAGTCTTGAGACACTTACAGTCTAATTTTGGGTGACTTCGATCACTGCTCGCTGAAGGAAACCCTGTGGAGCGTTTCTCTTTGTATCATCAGGAAAAACAAGATACTTGGCCAATGTTGGACTCTCTTAGAAATGCTTTGTATTGAGATGGACAGGTTTTATTTCCATTCAGAGGTAGAGGAAAAAATATTTTTGTGAAGTTGTGTTGGTACTCTAAGTATAATTGACAGTTTCAATTATCTTACAACAAAGATCCTTTGTTGAAAATTCAAAAAATTAGGGATGTATGATTATATTTGCATGTCATCAGTATTCAAAAGATGTGTTACATTATTAAGGTGTCTTGAATGCATGGTAAACACATAAGCAGGTGATTAAATATTTTATCTCAACTGAGAAATCACATTTCAACTGACTTTGACACTTGTGACCTCGGTGGATTCCAAGTTTGCTTCCCAAACACTTTGGCATCAGTCCTTCAGTGTGGATAAATGCAGGGTTGCATGGAAACCAACAGTTAGGAGCAGGCTAATGGGCCGGTAATGAATAATATAATGAATCCAAACCTTTCACAGCTGCTTTCTCTATAGCTTCCTCAGAAGGAGATCTTTGAAGGGTCTTGAGAATGGACAAAAAAAGCAGGGGTCTATGGCTGGTGGAGGACAGAAACACCCCCACAACGGCCTTCCAGCCCCGGGCCTCACACCGCAACATCTGACAAAACATAATCCCGCTCTTTTCACACCCTCAACCACTGATGAATGCTTGATCGCTTGGGTGTTGCAATAGGCCTTTCAGGGGCCAAAGTCCCCCTTGCACACTTTTCATAGACACATCCTGCCATGGCAAACACTTGTGCTTAACAAATTAGGCCTGAAAAGGGGACTGGGGAACAGAGAGGAGATAATTCAATTATCCTCCTTTTTCATCTGGAAAATCTAAAGGTGGCCTTTGGAAAGGAAGGGATTACTCAGAGTACAGGACCTGTATGGGCCTTTTACAAACTAGACAACTAAGGCGTTCGAACACATGAGTGGGAGAGTTACAAACACTGCTGAGACAGCGGCAGTGCTATCTTTTGGACCTTGGATGAAAGGTAAAGCGCTCCTTGTGTGGATCTGCTTGGCCCCTCTCAAAGACCTGCTGTCCTGACCAAAAGGCCTCTGAGGTTGATTTCTGTACAAACCCTGGACTGCTGTCTCAAAGGACCACATCTATTCAAGGACCTGCAGACATGATTTTGGCTTTGCTGTGTTTGCACATAAGAGAAGAAAGATGAACTCAGTTTCATGATGCTTTCTGGAAATCTAGCCTGGGCTCTGTGCTGGCTGCGGGCTGATGGAGAGGCTGTGGTTAGACAGCAGTCATGTTACTGCGGGACTACAGAAAACACAATCCATAAAAAGCCACAGCTACATGTGACATGTACAGGAGGGCAGCTGAACAGGATACAGGTTCAATTCCCATTCCACTTACCGTGAGGTGCTGGAAGAGCCACGCCCGCATTATATTTGTGGCCACTTTAGGAAAGATGCCTCGTTTCTTCTGCCTCTTCTTGTCCTGGTCATCCTCGTCTCCTGTGCCCGGTGATGCCAGGCTGTTGTCCAGGGCGTCTCCTATGATCAAAGCCGAAAGGAGTCACATTAGGAGAAAAGCTCTAATTTTGCCCCATCGTCTCCATGGAGGAAGCTGCATTCCTCTGTGGCCCAGCAGCAAAGACTCTTCCTCTCACCTCTGCGTGAGTCGGCAGCCACAGGCTAATGAAGAGGAGTTTGTAGTGCGGAAGCTCAATA
This sequence comes from Plectropomus leopardus, assembly GCF_008729295.1. Classification (NCBI taxonomy): domain Eukaryota; kingdom Metazoa; phylum Chordata; class Actinopteri; order Perciformes; family Serranidae; genus Plectropomus; species Plectropomus leopardus. Next base: position 31,575,333 of record NC_056478.1, on the reverse strand, counting down.
AAAGCACAAGCTATTAATTCAATCTGAGCCACACATTTGACATGAGGTAATGAGTGCAGGAGCTGTGCGCCTGACATCAAATAATCAAAGTTCAAACTGCAGTCGAACTCAGTGCTGTGCACTGTTGTTTCTATGTGACATCTGCAACACTGATCATCTCCTCAGAAGTCAGATGAGTGAAAAACAAAAACAAACTCACAGTCTGTGAAGAAGTGTGAAGCCGTGTGCTGTTGGACTGTCAGATCTCATGCCTGCCTATGGATCCTGCCATTAGCAGCATCTTTGTTTGATTTCAGAGCTGGCTGGATCGTGGCAGGAGGCTTCCTTTAATCTGAAATTTCCGCCCTGCGACCTAACTCTCTCCATCTTGCAACACAAGGGCCACTGGGCTCCCGCTCCCTCTCTGCCATTAATTGTGCATCAGCCGAGATGATTTACTTTTAACAGTGGTGGTTATTTTTCTTGCCCTGGAGGCAGAGAAGCCTTGAAAGCTTGCCTGGAGGGCATGTGAATAATGCATCTGAGAGACTCCTCCCCCGAGGCGGGACAGGAACCCTACTTTTCTTAAGATTTGCCCGAGCATGTCTTTTTGTTTTTAGAGATGCATCAATCAAAGAGGCCTATATGAGCCACAGTCATGCATAAATATTTCAGCTAATGAATATTGACATTAAAAAGGATGCATTCTGGGTCATGGGCTCAGGGGGTTGTGGGAGTTTTGACGGATGGTGTCCAGCTCTGAGCTACAGACAGGGTTCACACTGCTACGTCCACTGCACTTCATTTTGTTTTGTGAAACCTCTCCTACAGCCTGACCATTCACCTACTGCCTCACTGTTTATTTACAGTTTGGAGGTCATGAGCAAAGCTGCTGTCTTCCTACTGACCTCAGAATCACCACGCACACACATTACAGCTCTGAAACTGACTATCAGGAAAATCATCAACAGCATCCTGCAAATGCTGACACAGTCTCTATAATGGGTCAGGACAAAAAATAAAATAACCTTCAGATAATCTTTAAATCTGATCAAGAAACCAGCTCAGAAGAACACAAGAAGCGTTGAGCAAAAAATGAGCATCAGTCATTTTAAAGAAAATGACAACCAAAAGAAAAAAGGTTCAGTTCACTCAATATATATAACGGCATTAACCAAAGAGATCATCATAACAAACAATGACTTCAGTTTCATATTTCAGTGTGTGTATTTGTGTATTTTACATTTTCACATCATAACTCTACAGTTCATATGGGATGATATAAATCATCATAAAATGTAAAACAAGAACAAATTAAAATAAAATAAAGAAAATGAAGGAAAAATATCAGAGAAAGAAAGAAAAACTAAAAAAAGAAACAAAGCGAGAAAGAATAAAAAGAAACAGAAAATGAAGAAAATAATGAAATTCAAAAGAAAAAAGGAACAAAAACAAAGCAAGACAGAAAAAAGAGCAAGAAAGAAAGACAAAAAAGAAAATAGAAGCGATCAAGCAAAAAGGAGGACAGCATAAAACAAAAGAAAGGAAGACAAAATGATTAAAAGAAAGAAGAAGCAAAAAAGAATGAAAGAGAAAAATAATTAGAAAGACAGAAAGAAAGAAAAGAGGAATATAGGACTGGCTCGTCCTAATTATACATAAGGAAGGCCCGCTGCTCTCCCTCCCCTCCTCTCTGTGTTTGAGCAGGAGCCAGGCAGCAGAGAGGAGCGCCGCAGGGCAGATCCTCCGCTACACTAATCGCTACTGACTGTTCCCCGGCAACTCGGCCAATCTAACCAGTGTGTGACGGTGCAGTCTCAAAGTCATACACCCGTGCAAGTCTCCCATGCCCCCCTTCACTCCGCCCCCCAGCGCCTGAACGCGTGACAGAGAGAAGGTAGGTTGGGGGGTGGGGGGGCATTACCGCAGGGATGGCTGGAGTGTTGCCCCGGGGCCCAGGAGAAAACACATACAAAAAAACCAGCACCTTAAGATATGAAGAGTCTTCCTGTCCTCTTTGGCCCCCGCACCTTGCTCAGCCTTCACACACACACACACACACACACACTGTTTTTCTTTTCTGTTCTGCTTCTTGCTGCACTGAAACCTTCAGAGGCTGTTGAGCTCCTGATCGCAGCAGAAATCATCTTAACATGTGTGATGATGAAAGCTTTCACACCGGAGGTGTGGAGGTGTAACACTGCACACCAGAGCCAACACTGATGAGTGGTATATTTTAATAGAATTGTGTCTTACAAAAAATAATATTAAAGCTTTGCCACAGGGCTAACCATTTTGTATGTATGTATGGCAGTCGCCTCCATTACTGTTTTATTCTTTTCTATCTCTTCATTTAGTTATTTATTAAATACAATTCCATGTCTTGATTTTTTTTTCTCATTTTCCCTGATACTGTAAATGTAATATGCTCTTTGTGCCGCATGTGTTTACATGTGGGAATAACTGAGGGTAGGATCTTTACATTTGTATATTTGCTTGTATTTCCTCAGCTCGTGCACAATGTGTGCTCTGGGTGTGATGCTGGTGGAGGCAGTGTGGGTGACTTGTCCATAAGACAGAGTGCAGAGCAGCAAGCAGAACTGATTGCAGCTCTCCCAGCTGCATCACTGATGCAAAGCCAGCATGGCCTGTCTAATGAGCTCAGCAGGGCCTGATCCATCATCAGTGACACCTCCAGGCTCCTCCCCGTATTAGACATGATAAACAGCTCTAAATGGATTGGTCTGGACACTTTTCAGGACACAAGGAATCCTCTGTATGAGAGACTGAACATGACCATTAGAAGCTGTTGACGGGGAGATGTTTAAAGTTAGGCGGTCTGCACGCTGCCAGCACAGAATGGCAGCGACACTTTCTGTTTGATTCTCCCACCAGCGATGCACTGAGCAGCTGCACGTGTCTGTAGAATACAGAACATTTCTAGGGATGCAGGAGCACTCTCTGAATCCACTGCCTTTCACTACGAAATGATTTATCACACTGAATGTGACTCTTGGGCTATGTGCAAATATGATGCAAGTACATACATACATGTGAAAGTGTCATTTGGGAAAACCGGAACAATTCACAGGGCATGATATTGAGCTTAACCCTTTGAAACCTGGGCAAATTGGCTTTACTTCTGTTCAAATCATGGGAAGATGGCGGTAAGCAGCTTAAGAAGAAATAACAAAAGAGCAAGCAAGAAATTAGTAAAAAGTACAAATAAATTACCTAAAAATTAGAAAGAAAAAAACCCAGAAAAAAATCACACAAAGGAAATTACGTGAAAAAACTCTTAAAATGTATAATAATTATGTCAAACTATTTTACTCATAATTATAAGAATAATAATATAATATAATAATTATAAATAAAGTTTTCTCAACATTTCCCCTAGCCTTTTTAGAAATAATTTTGTAATTTCTTGCAATTTTCAAAACATTTCTCAGCAAGTTGCTCATTGCCTTTTTCCAGTGCTTTTGAGAAAAATCAAACCAAATTGCTTATGGTTTAAAGGGTTAAACAATGTGAAAGGTGGCTGAGTGCAGCACAGGAAAAGTGATGTTGATTCAGGTTTAAAGGGTTAAAGATGACAAACAAATACCCTCTATAACTCAAACTTTAGTCACTCTAAATCAGAATACTTCCCCAATTTGTTTAGGCCCTTTGAGGCTTTGTTAGAGCTGGGGACAGACAGGAAGACGGAGACAGAGGAGGGACGACATGCAGCACGGGACGCAGGACACAACGGGCACGTTTTGAAAAGCGTAGGCGTCATATGTTGATTCCAACACAGAAGAGAATTGATGTTTTCTGGAATTAGGTGAAAAAACATTTGTACATACTTTGCTCAACTCATTTTCTGTAACCACGGTGACTTTGACATAAATGCTTAGCAAGCTAGCGAGCTAACTAGTAAGCAGCGGTTGAAATGGTACTTTTGGATGGAGGGGAGAGGATGACCTCATCAGTCTGTTTGAGGAACATCATGTGTCCATCATGTATGGTACGCAAGCTGTAAAATGGATCAGTTACATTTCTGATTATAATGTGCTACAATCAGAGCAAGTGCTGAGACTTTGGTAACAGTTCAGAGCTGGTTGTTTATTAAGCGGTTTGGCTGATCAGTCAGTGCTGATAGAACGTTTTACAAACTACGGTTATTGGCCGAGCTCGGCTCTGATGGCGGCCAATGGCTGAGCAGCCTCCACTTGTTCTGCAGTGATGTTGATCAGCGAGTGGAGCTGATAAAAGGAGGCTTTTGTACAGTGTTGCCAACTCCTCTGTAAGGGAAGCAGCTATTGGCTCTCCCAAAAGTAGCTGGATGATGTAATCAACTAATTTGCATAATATCAAATTCAGAGAGAGGCAAATTTAATAGAAAAGGCTGACCAGGTAGTTTACAAACTATTTACATATTTACAAACATTTTTGTTGCTATATAACTATAATGTTTTTTTTTGTTTTTTTTTTTCATTTTTAGTGACCTAATGAATGTAGAACAAAACAAAAATGTGGTCCTGTGGTTAACAAAGAACTGACTGAGTGTGTGAGTGAGACTGACTCAAACAGAGTGAACCGTGTCAGGGATTTTGGGGTGTTAAACTAACAGGTGTGGATTATTTAAAGAAAAACACAACGTCTCTGCTGTAACTGTACAAAATCATGGTGATTGATTGGTCTTAAGCTGTGCAGGCGTGATTCATTTGCAGGGCAGGCGGCTCTTGCTCAGAGCGGTCCCAGAGTCCACTGCAGGCTGGGACTGTGGGGCTGCTGGTCAGACTGGCTGCATGAGTGCTGTGTGAGTGATGAGGAGGAGGAGACGGCAGCCGCCCTCACTGTACCTGGCTCCCCTGAGCTCAGTTGTAATGTGTAACGCAGAATGGTATATGTTAGATGCTTTTTGCAGAGCTTTATCCACCTAATCATTCCCTAAATGACCAGAAAAAGTAGCTTGATTTCTCGCTGGTCGCGTTTGATTAATTAAGTCACCAAGGGGGTCTGGAAAATCGCTAGATATAGAAACAAAGTCTCCAAGTTGACAACACTGCTTGTGTGAAATGATCAGTTGGTGCTGCTCCAGAGAGAGCTGCTATGCGACTGTGTCTCTGTCACTACGTTTACATGGTGTTAGGAAAAGTGAAATTACTGTGTTAGTCCTACTAAAACTGGACTTTTAAAATACATAACATGTTAGTGTGACTGAAATCATGCTAAGGTGAATTTCTCAAAGTCAGCAACACAACAAGACAAAGGTATCAACATGGCAAGTGTTGGAGCAAGAACCATGAATTTTTGGACGGACAAGGAGACCAGTCTATGTTGTGTCAGCTGAAGGAGTTCAACAGTATGCTAACTTGTTTGGTATCTGACGTAACAGGTCAACAGGATGAAGGTCCAGTAGCAACCAGCTGAAAGGGGACATATCTCCACCTGCCATGTTGGAGTCAGACATACTTCATTAATGAATTTGCCCCCACTGCTTGTATACTGGGACAATGACAGTAAACCAATAAAATGGCCTAATGGAGCTATTACTGTAGCTCCACTTTACTGTGCATGGAAACATACTGACTGTACTGTTCTTCATTTAACTGCAAAAGTTGCAGGGCCAAAGTCTGTGACTGTTTCCTGTTTCATCTTAAAAGCCTTCTAGTGTGCTACGGTCTGGTCCTACTCTGGTTTTGGACTAATGTTGTTGAAACATTTCTTCCATCCACAGCATGGCAGATGGTAAAGCTGCGATGTCATTGGCATGTCAGCACCTCCACCTCCCCACATTCCTGCCTCCTGCCTCCTCTGGAAGTGACAGAAAGAAATAACACATCCTGTTCCTCACATTCCACCTCTCAGTATGAGTATGCAGGAAATTTCTGAGGTAGCTCCCACTGCCTTTTCTTTTATTTAGGTCTTTGTGATGGACACCCCCCACCTCAAGCACATTCCTGGGGGAGTATCCTGTATGGATCCTCAGCGTGTGGTTAGCTGGAGCCCAAAGCCACATCACCACCACCACTTTAGTGCTCCCACATTATGCTGGATTTTTAACACACTTCCAGTGTGCTGATGAATTTGCATCACTTTTCAACTTTCATCGTCATTCTGACAGAGGAGCATTTTGAGGAGTTCATGGTAAAATTTGTCATTGATATGTTGAAAAAGTTGGAATTTAGTCTCTGTGATCTCTGTTTGATGGAACTCACAAAGTCAGTCTGAATGTCGTTCGCTCTGTCACTCAACCTGGGGATCCTCCCACATGACTGGGATTCTTCCACTGTCTTTGGATAAATTCATCAAGATTTAAGCTGTAATCTCAAAGATTTGAGTTGCTGCTAAGTCACTATCAAAGGAGTTAACACAAAGGTGACTGAGCCTATGATCAAAGTATTGATATTTTAATATTGTTTTTAATTATCATTTAATGCATTTTGCATTGTAAATACATTATTTTTTAACCACTGAGTTTTGCATCTTGTTTATACTGATTATATTGTTCTTTTTTGCTTTATTTATCTTTGATGCCCCTTTGCTGCCGTCATAATGCAAATTTCTCAGTTATAGGACTAATAAAGGAATAACCTTTTTTATCAGTTGGCCTTAATATGTATGTGGCATTTTCTCAATCATGACTTTGGGTGGTAATTACAGCATCACCATGTGGCTGTTCGGCGTCATATGTCTTAAGAAGCATTTGCACATTGTTTCCAGTTATTGGGCCAAATTTCATGTTTCTAAATCATCTAGCTCACAGCCATTTTAGCCCCAACACACAAATAATATCAATAATAGTATAAAACCTTGAGGTCTTTCCCTGCACTCACACTCACATCTGTGACCTCCTGAACAAAGTACTGACTTAGTAACAACATGTGATGATATCTGTCTGACAACATTATTACAACTCTGCAGGGGTCATCTACCTGCTCTAAAGAGATTAGCATGATGTGCCACTAAGTGTCCTTCCTTTCCTGTCAGTAGCTGTGTTAGGGAGCAGGTGGAGGGCCTGGGCAGAAGCAGCAGACAGCATGCAGCAGATCTTGCAGCTCTGATCGCTCTGCCCTCTCCTCTTCCTTTGTTCCACACACATAAAGTCCTCTGTCCTCAAATCCCTGCAGGGGGCATTCTGCACTCCCAGCCCCACTGCATTCTCTTCCAGGTCAAAAGGCCAGGGATCTTGGGTTTCCCCCACTGTTGTTTAAAAAAAGCCAAAAGGAAAGAAGCTATTCACTCACTGGCCTTTCTCAGCTCGCCTAAACACAGCGTGTCTGGATGCTGTTGTATTAAGATCTATAGATACACTCTGTGTGTTTGTGTGTGTCTTATTAAAGCAGAGGAGCTCAAATCATGTTCACTGTGCTGGCTGTATAACCAGCAAGTTGATGTGATGTGCCGATGTGCTTCTGATTGTCTATTAATCCCCTGAGTTTCTCTTGTCTTGCAAAGCATCCTCCCATTGTTCTCTGCTCTGCTCTGCTCATTGATGCCTGATGGGCCAGGTTGGAAAGTTGTGTTAAAGTCCATTCTATTTTTACTGTGCCCAAAGGGGAGAAAAACAAAAACAAGCCATAAAACCCTTATAGCCTCCAATTAGCACATCAGAAATCACAGGAGGTGCCGCAGCACCAGGGTGACAAATGGAGGAGCAGGCAGCACAGGAAACAGGTAAAAAGAGGAGTTCTGCAGCAGCACCAGAACCTGTGACCTGCAGCTCAGAGCCCACATTGACTGCGACATCTGCATCAACTGACCTTCTGAGCTTTATCTTATTTGAAGTCTAAGGCCACAATTGGACCAGAACGGCACTATTTGAAAAAAATCGGCATTAATCTGATAACACTGTAAGAACAATTCTCGTGTGCATGGATCTGTAAAAACAACCAAAAACACTGTAGTATACAATGCAAGCCAGTCCAGTGTCAACGGTGTAACTTTGTAATACAACACTCTGGAGCAGTTTCAAAAGTTTGCGTTTTCAGGCCCCCAAAATGCCATTGTCGTGTAAACGAGAGGCCAAACTGCAACAAAAGTTTCATGCAAGACCCACATTAGGGTTATATATTTTACTGCCAGTAAATTCCAGAAAAAACAATAATGCGTTAGTTTGTCTCTTAATTAAACATGTTACTGTATTTTAGAAATACTGAGGTCATTAATTAAGTCCTGACCATTTTTTTCTGAATATTATTTAATATCATAAAAGTCTAAATGCAGTTACAAAACATTCCCTCATCTGCCTCCACCAAATCCTGGTGGGATTCAGACATGATCCTTCACTTTACAGCTTTCAAATGTACACATAGTTAATGTTAAAGAACTGGAATTACTCAGGTCAGTACTCAACACGTGCTTTGTTTTCTATAGAGAACACACATACACAGCCAAAAACTCAGCAGCTCAACCTGCCTCACTAATACATAGTCCCATTTTAAAAGCAGAAGCAAACAAAAAGCTCAGTGACTCCCTGCAGCAGCTGGACTTTGTAGTTTTTAGTGAATGTTATTCAAACAGGAAGCAGCGTGTGAGGAACTTTGTTCAGTAGGTTACAGTCCTCACCAAACCCACAAGATCTGCTGTTATCAATGCACCGAAGATAAAGTGATTAGATGAAATAAGTGCATGAACTTTCTTGAAACGACCCCTGCTACACACACACACACACACACACACACACTCAGTCAGAGTCGGCAGGCAGCAGAGGGCCTGCCTCACAGAGAGGTCACATTAAAGTCAAAGCTTTGATATCAAAGAAGATGCAGGAGGCCTGCGGGCGCTCTTACCGAGTTCACTGGTGTTGTCGCCGCTCTGAGAGACGTGTCCCCCGCTGGACGGTCCTGGGGTGCCTACCGAGGGCGTGGAGTGGCCGTCGTCCATGTCTCTCCAGGACGAAGGGTTCTGAGAGGTCATGCAACGACCCAGACAGTAGAGGACAGGAAATAAGGGGGAAAAAAAGGAGAAGAGGAAGAGATGAGGGAGGTCCAGCAGGTCCAGTATTATGCAATGTCCCAAAGACACAAATACAGCTGTGTGGCGGGACTAGCACACTGAGACAGCAACCAGACCAGCAACAACCTGAGACAAGGACAACATTACCATTCTGTCCAAGAAAAGGGCTGAAGTGTAGCTGAATGTGAAGAACAGTATGGTGAGCCTGCAGCATGCGGACACCCCTGCGTCCCGCCTGTCTCTGTGACCCGTGTTGGGGGGCCAGCCTTTATTTATTGGGCTGAGTGGCGGCCACTCAGACGGCCGTAAGCTCCGAGCAAACAGCAGATCAACCTCTTCAGCCGCTGTGCGTCAGCTGTTTGCCGGATGGCGATCAGAAGAAGAGCTAAGCAGATGACAACAAGACGCACAGGGACAATGGCGCAGTGTGAAGGAGGCCTCTCAGTGACGGCCCCGCTTTTCTTATCCAGCCATCCAATAATTACAACTCCTGCTACTCAAACAGCTACTCAAAGAGGCTCCATGTGTCTCCACGTTTATCAAGCTAATGAGGGTTTTATTTTTCAAACACATGCCTGTGAAAACCCAGCAAACAGGAAGGCAGTGAGTCTACGTTCAGCTTGCTCAGTCAAACTGTCCTCTCACTCTCAACCATGTCGCAGTCCTGCACCTGAACACCAGCAGCAAATATTACGGCAAAGACAGCTATTCGTGTTGTTAACATGTACACAGCAGATACTGTGAATGGAGTAACATCAAATCAAACTGGGTATGATTGCACCAGTATCAAGCTGCTGGCAAGACAGCCAACTTCCTACTGACTCCCAGTTCACACACATCATAAAGCAAAGACAAAATGAGTTGAAGTGTTAGCAGAAAAAACACATATTTGAATTTGTTGCATTTACTGGAGGATTTGTTCCTCTGCCACACACGTCTGGTAGTTTTTCCTCATATGCTTTGGCTCAATTCTTGAATGAGATTTTTTTTTAAGTTTGTTTAAATCTTTGAACAATTAGATTGTTCTTCACAACAGATTTGAGTCTCACATGCAAAGAGTAAGTACACTTGTCATCGTAACTAACTGCACATAACAAAACTGATGAGCTGATTCTCAGACTGTCACAAACACTCGCTCACTGCTTAAGACATCATGTGCAAAATGATCCATTCGATGATCAACATCTGTCAGACATAATAATAAATGAACATTTGACACCTGGTAAATTGGCAAATGAGCTGCCAGGTGACAGACAAGGAATCACAATCAACCAATCCTTTTTGTTTTGTCTGATATTTTATATCTGGTTGAATTTAGGTTGTGACATCGGAGAGCGAAATTCGGTGTTAGCCCAGCATCTAATGCCAACATCGACATGTACAATTCTGACCACAGGTATCTGATATCTAGTCAGATTTAAGCTGTTGCTAAGAAACCAAATCCAACAACTTCCAAACATCTCCTGATGCCAACATCATCTTGTGCTAAAACATTAAGTGGTGAACTCAATATCTGCTTAAACATTTGAGTATTAACTTCGTACAATGTGACATTCTAGTATCATAGAAGTTGCCTTTTACCAAGGGTTAAAATCAGAGTCTAAAGAGCTCAGTGTGATACACTGCAGCATCCAGCCAGACAAAGACACACTCTAACAGGCACTCTATAGAAACTATACCACGCAGTTTTGAGGCTGAATGTATTTTTAATAACTAAAAAATAACCACAAATCTTTGATCAATATATTTATAAACAAAATCTGCAAATCTTGAAAACTGGACAAGCAAAGTGCTCCTGAAACGCTCCCAGTGTGGTGTGGCACAGCTGCCATGCGAACTGCCCCCGCCTTACAGTCAATACTAAGGAAAAAAATAACAGACACAGCTGACTTATTCATGTCATGGCTTTCTTTAGTGGATCACAAAATATATGTTTTTAGAATTAATCTGCAGAAACTTCATGTCAAAATAAGACCAAACTTTCTTCAGGATGTCAGTTTTTGGAGCCGTGAATATTTATCGTATTTTTATTTATTATATGTTATATAGTATATTTATTTATTTATCCTTTTTAACACAGACTGTTCCTGCAAACTTGAGGCTGCTGGTCGGCTAACAGGAGGGAGGAGTCAGCTTTCAAAGACGTATAAAACAGCATACAGTCACACACATGAACACAAAATACTGGGCCGGTCAAGTAGTTTGTGAGATCAGCTGCAGACAGACGGATACACACACACACACACAGTCACATGACCAAATACATGAGCTCCTCTAGGCGATAAATATCAGAATACAGAAGACTAATAATAGCTCTCAAATTCCTATGTATTTATTTCTTGTTTGAAATGATACAAACAGAGCGGTAGAGCTTTCTTCATTCCAAAATTTAGAAGAAAAGACTTTTAATTAAATTCTCTTAAAAGGTGACTAAAATTGGAACCTGATGAAATAAAATCATATTGCCAGATTTCTGCTTGCTTTGAGAAATAAAATGTCAGGGCTCAATGAGCAAAATGTAAGTGTTTCAAAGCATCAGTGTCAGCGCAGAGCACAAACACAACCAACAGAAAGTCAAATGATGTTTTACACACAAGCACACCTGTACATTCACACACACATGAATGATGAGCAGATCATGGTGCATACAGTGGTTAACATGCATGTTCGTTACACAGCTGTGCATGTCTGCGTGCCCAGAGGAGAGCTGCACATCCATTATGCAAGAGCTGTTAGGAGGAACGCATTACAGCAGGAGAGTGTCCTGTCACATCACTGGTGGCCTCACACACACACACACACACACACACACACACACACACACACACACACACACACACACACACACACACACACACACAAACTGTGTTTTGTCACTCAGTGCAGAAGAAGCATCACAAATTGTTTTCTGGAGAACAAAGAGAATGTGTTGAAGTCAATCCTGAGAGTTTTACTGAAGCTGCAGAAAAGATTTTATCTTTCCAGTCAAAATAGGAAAAATGTCATCTTTGCAGGTTAAAAAAAGACACTCCAACAGCACGTCAGTCAAGGTCTCTCAGCCTCCTCTGGCAGCTTCAAAAATGTGGCCACAAATTTCTCATGACCCCATGAGTTGCCATGCACACCTGTATAAGGCCCAATTTCTATTTTTTTTTTTTTTTTTTTAAGAAATAGGAGGGAGCCCTGAAATTAATTAGACAGAAATGAGGATTTAGATTCAATCCGTATACTTTATATTCATATCAAAAATCTATCTATTAATTTTAGAAATCTCACAAGAGCCCATTTGCAGCAAGCAGCAGCTCCCACATGCTGAGAACAGAAGTGGAGGTCACCCATAGGACATCAGTGACACCCAGCAAGGAATCCCAGAGAGTAAAAGTGCAGCTCAGCTTACAGAGAGCACAGAACCTGCAGGATCCTCCATCAGATCCAGAGGGGACAATCAGTGAAATACAGTGTGTTTCTGCACAAGGTCCAGATGAATGTGTGAGTGAACGCTGCTGCTGTAACTTTGAATCACTCCAAACACTCAGTCTGCTTCTCTGAAAGTGAACACAGGAGCCAAATATGGGAGTCTGCGTGAAGCGCACAGGCAGGGGAACGGCTGACAAAGAGCCCCCACCACTCACGCCAATGCTGAGATGGACCTGAGCCCAACAGCACACACACCTCAGCTGCACTCTGAGCTATCACCATCATCACCATCATCATCAAGCTCGGAGCTGCCAGATGAACAGCAAACCATGAGATGATGTTCAGTGTTCTGATGTTAAAGGCGAAATGAATTCAGCTCTGCCGTCCTGTCACATTCACTGTCAGTTGGTAGGAGTTTGTAACAACAGGCTCCTGTTGAGGAACGCATCATATTCCACTGAAATAAAGTGTGAAAAATTCCTCCAAACAGGGATTTTTTTTCATATTTTTTTTTATTTCATTTTTTTTCCATAAGTGAATCATTTTTCGAGGCCTGAAAACGTCAAATTCTCTATTTACTGATTTTATATCATTAAAAGAAAATGTAGAAAAGTAAGGAAAAACAGAGTAGCATGAAAGCATATTTTTTGTCAGAGTTATTGTAGCCTTTAACCCTTTGAAACCTGGAGCGACATCACTTTTCTTGTGCTGTCACACCGATGTCTTTCCAAAACATGGAGAAAAAAAGTGACTTAGTAAGAAGTGTTCCACAAATTGCAAGAAATTAGTAGATTTAAAAATGACTTTAGAAACATAGGGAAAAATGATCATAAATACATATTTAAAATTAAAAATATTATATTTTTGAACCACTTTTTCCGGGTCATTTTTGTGTTTTGTTGTTGGTTTACTCATTTTAGGGTCATTTTGTTGTAGCCTACCTTTGAGTAATTTTTCTTTGAATGTTTGGGTCATTTCTATCTTTGTGGCCTTCTTATCATGTTTTTGACAGAAACTACAATTGGAGATGAAATGAGAAGAGAAGCTGCGGCTCAGAGAGACTCACGTGCTCAGTCAGGTTGGTGGAGGAGCCGGACAGGTCGTCGAAGTCCGACTTGCAGACGTCCCGCTCCTCTATGACCAGGTCGATGGGCATTTTGCCTTTGAGGCAGCTGATGTAGCGGTGGCAGAAGTTATCACACAGCTCGTGAACCTGCGGGACACTCTGAGTGAAACTCTCCAGCTCTGACTGAGCAACAGCGAAGACTGAAATCATCTGAAGATGTGAGCACATCTGACAATTACACATCACATACCTTCTCTAACTCCAGGAGGTGAAACCGGAGGACCTGAATCGCCTGGATCATCTAAAAAATAAAAAAAACAATTAAACAACAACAACAACAACAACAACAACAATAATAATAATAATAAAATGCAAATGCATGTATGGATAAATAAAAACACCAATGGCCTACAAATATTTTTGACTCTTTAAAATCACCCTTCAGAGAATAGTAAAACATGAAATAATTGTAAGGACGCACAGCATGCCATGATAATAATAATAACTGCGTGCATTTGCTAATCACCGACATGAAAGAAATATTGTTTGTTTTATTACAAAAAAAAAAAAAGAAATGTGGCCGGAGGCCTGATCTGCCTGAGGTGGTGGCGGGAACAAAATGAGAACGAAAGCGAGAAGAAGAAGAAGAAGAAGTGCTCACCAAGTTATCCAGCTCCGGGTTGGAGGAAAATAAAGGTTTTTCTGCGCGGATCTGAGCACAGACACAAAACCGAAAGCGTCAGTTTGAAACTTCACATTCAGGACGGATCATTGTTCATCATTAGGGTGCCAAACATCACAACAGGCGGCTGCAGGCTGCTCATGGCTACTTTTTTTTTTTATCGTGCCTCTTATTTAAAATGTTGCCCATCGTTTAAGCTCCGGGGTGTGCCCCTACCTGCTTTGCGAACACTGCTATGTCCTCATTGAAGGAGTCGGAGGAGCAGACGTCTCCTCCCGCCACTCCGGGCTCGCGGGGTGTGCAGGTCGCCAGCTCGCACTTCTCGAACACCAGAGCCAGCAGCGGGAACAACGGGTGTCTGCAACACAGAGCAGGGGCCCGGTCACTGACAACCAGGCCTCTGCAAGGGCCACCAGAGCCGGGCCTGGTAACTGACAGCCAGTCCTCTGTATGGACCACCAGAGCCGGACTACAGCAACATTCATTCAGTCACATGTAAGCAATGCGCCGCTGCGCGCAGATCATCCAGCTGTTCACACATGTGAAGCAGAGCAGAGGCCTCTGAGCCCTGCTCTCAGCAAGAATAACGAAAATAATAAATACATCAGCATCGAAAAATACTGCAGTAATTCATCTCATGAGCGTTATATTATTATCATTTCAAACATAAAAGTGGTGATGTGTGCCGAGCTTTCTGCTCAGTGACTCCGATGCAATCAGCTTCAGTGAGAATTAAATCAAAACCAAAACACTTTAAAAATTTTTATCGCCGCATAATAAAAATCTGCACATATTATTATTATTATTATTATTATTGTTGTTGTTGTCGTTATAATCAGTATTAATATTATTAACATTATTATTATAACTACGATTATTATTATATTGTTGTTGTTGTTATTTTAATCGGCCTGTTGTTGTGAGGACTGTATGCACACCCGTAGATCTGGTCCTTGTCCCTCTTGAGCGCGTCGTTGACGGCGCTGCCCATGCTGCTGGGCATGATGTTGTGCGGCGCGTGGGCTCCGTAGTGCTGGGTCGGGTGCGGGGGCGGTCCGTGGTTCAGGTGGTGGACCTGGGGCAGAGGCCGGGGGGCGTGCGGGTCTCCGTACATGGGGGTGGGGACTCCGACTCCGTCCATCGCGCCTCCGTAGTGAGCCAGCTCATCGTACTGGGTGAGAGGTGGAGATGACATGAGGGCACGTGAAGAAGAAGAGGGGGTTTATGAGAGGAGAACCTGGGACACTTTTATTCCTCTTAAATCTCGATGGTACTTAACAGGACTGCAGGCCTCAGACTGGATCTCTGTGCGCACCGGGACATTCAGAGACCACCTGCTTCATTAGCATTTGGTGCGTATAAATTCATATTTCATGCATTTATGAAATAACAACTTTGTGTAAACCATTTGAATAATTACAAATCAACAGTAAATCACATTTACCCTTTGCGCCATCTCCGCGCGCGCTCTCCAGCTGTGTAAGAAAAGTTTGGGGTTGATAGGGAAGGTTAGATCCAAGAGGTTAAAATCCTGTCCTGCAATGTCTCATGGAGCGGATCAATCAGGACTGAGGTCAGTCAAACTGCATTTATCCTCACGGGATCGACACGCGCACCGGCACCTGGCGACCTGCTCTGCGGTGCGTCTTCAGCTGTAGGGTTAGTGTGAGAGTGTGACGGTAGTCCCGAGCATCAGTGGATCAGTCCGGCTCAGTCCTCCGCTCTCACGGTGTCCTCATGGCCATGTCTCCGCGCGCCACGCGCACTCTCCGCAGTTTATAGGAGCGCGCGGTGATGTGCGGGACACGCTGATGACGGAGCACGGAGGAGCATGACGGGGGGGCCAGATCCGGCCTACCCGTGACAAGCTACCGTTTTAAATAATGTCTTCCGGTCAGTACTTTCAAAATAAACCCGGGCGACTAAATCTTACCTGTGTGTGCAGCTTTGTGTGTGTCTAGACATGTTGGCTGTATGAATATATGATTTATTTAAACCTTTGAACCCTACGCTAATTTGTGTTTTTTTTTTTTTTTTTTCAAAATGTGGGGAGCCAATGAGAAACTTGGAAAGAAATGATCTACAAATTGCAATGAATTAATAGATTTAGAAAAATATTTTTAAACATTTTTTTAAAAAAGGATGGATTTTTTAAATTGCTACCAATTTCAATTCAGTTTTTAAAAATAAAATAGTCATTTTTAAGTATTTTCCCACGTCAATTCCGTGTTTTTGACTTTCTTTTTCATCATCATGCTGTTGTTGTTTTCATGTAAACTTCTTGTAGCTTTAGCTTTTTTTTTTTTTTTTTTACCAATTTCTTGCTTTCCTTCATCTCTTTTATCATTGCTCATCTTCTTTCCATGTTTTTGCACCATTTGCCCAGGTTTCAAAGGGTTAATGTCAAATCTAAAGTAAATACATGATGTCACAGTGTGACTAAATGCTGCTTATTTTCTAAAGCTTGTGTAGATTGTCTTTTTATTTTTGTTTCCTGCCAAGAAAGCATTGGTTTGACCTGATGAGTCTGCAGTGTGTATAAAAATTAGCAAAAACATGAAATCTGCTCACATTGAGTATTATGTCCCTTCTTTGCTTCAGTTATAGTTGCATGAATAGCACAGTATTGGCTTTAAAATGTGTGACATGTACAGTGACATGTGACACCATGTTCACTAGGATGGATTAGGCTGCTGCACTGTGTTGTTAACTGATGGCTATCTGATCTTGTCTTCATCTGGAGTTTTAACGTAGTTTTATTTTATTTATTTTATCATCTGTTTTTATTATCTTCTATTTTTATCACTAATGTTTTGATTGTCTTTTATGTTCATCACGCATTGATGCACACATATTATTATCATTATTATTATTATTATCAAAACAGTAACTAATGGAAGCAAGTTCTTCAAAATCTGGAAATGAACTGACGGCCGCACCCTCCAGACACTGACATAATACTGATGCTTTTATTTTGGAGACAGCCTCAAGCACGTGAATGAAGAGAGACCGGAGCCTGTGACGCCATAGTAGATGACGCAGTCGGTGGTGCAGATTAACTGTCAGAATATGTGAATGTAATGAACAAATCCATAAACAGGCTCACAGCCTTCACTGGTTACTTCTCTCCCATCAGTACAGCCAGTCAGGATGTGATACAGATACTCTGTCATCACAGACTGCACACTGCATGTCCTGGTGCTTTTTAATCCTTTTCACTTCCTTTTTCTGTTCCAGTCTTTTTCTGAAGCACAGTAGGAGGGCCTTGGGATTTAATTTCCCTTGAACAGTCAGTCAGTGTTGTCCTGTGTTTCTGTGCTGCCTCTTTACTGACTCAAGTGCTTTAAATCAGCCTCTCCACACATCTCTGTGAAACCAACAACATCAACCGCTTATGTGTTCCCTCTGTCTAACCTTTATAGACCAGCTCAGGCAGGTCTCACCTCTGATGTACACTGAAGAAAACAGGCGACTGGATGTGGTCACCCTACTGTAAATGTTGGCTTAGTTTATCTGCACGTGAAATGTAGCTCAATGATTCTCAAACTGAAGGACCGGCAAGATTTGAGATTCTTTTTTGAATGTGAAGGCAGTCAGTCAGTCAGTCAGCAATGATTCTTAAAATAATTCTACTTCATAAAGTTCAATAAAAAATTTAATTTTGATTTCACGTTATCTTATACGAATTACAATTTCCCCTCAGGGATCAGTTAAGTATTTCTGATTCTGATTCTGATAAATTTTCAGTGCAGTCAGTAACTGCTGTTAACTGTTACCTGCCTTAAAAAAAACCCATCCTGTTCTTGTTAAGGGTCACTGTAAGTGCTCAGACAGTTTCCACATGTAAATGAAGAAAATGGATCTGCGGTGGAGACGTAGCAAAAATACAGCTGAAAACATGGAGAAAGCAGAGAAACACAAAACAAAACTAGGGCCAAAAAAGGTGGTCAGTATCAGGAGGAATATATTTAATGGATTTATGATAACTGGATCGAAGAGAGAACTTTGTGGCTTCATCCCTACAAATCATGAACGTGTACACAACATCAGACAAAGGTCTTCTTCTGTAGTGTCTGCTCCCAGCTCCAGACAAACAGCCAAACAGTCAGCATCCAGTCGAGCACCTGCGTCTGTCAGATGCAGACAAAAGTGCGCCTTTGAAATGACAGCGTGTGTCGCAGAACAGATATGAAGGGAAATAGATGTTGATGGTCCCTCTCTGATGACGTCAGTGAACAACTACTTCTCTGCGCCAGTTCAGAGGGGAAAACAGCTGTATTAACAGACAGGTTTCCATTAACCATCAAATTGTGAAAATTGAAATTGCAAATAAAAAATACACTTCAATGTAACACGACAATTTCGAAAAAAAACTCCCATTTATCGCAAAAACAGTTTCCACGCTATCATGAGGTGGTATTTTAGGCGAGTGGAAAAAGCCTTCTTTGTCCAAATTGCAATGAAAATGACGCTATGGCTACATGCTTGTCAGTAGGAACTGGCTCCCTCATCATGCAGCAGGAGCTATAAGAGCTGTTATTGCATCACATAACTCTGACAAAGTTGAGCAGGTCATCCGGACGTTTTGAATCCACAATTCCTCTGTGAAATTGTGGACTGTCAGCTCCCAGAAATCCCTCATATGTGGAGTAGAGAGCCAGACCGCACCTGAAACATAGTTTGATCACTGCACACATGTTCATCACCAACTGCTGTCTTTGTGTTATTGCATGATGACAAAAAAAAACAACTTGTATTTCTTTGCTTGCTTATTTTTGCAGAGATCTTGCACAGTTCGAGGCGATGGCACCAGAGATAGCTAACATCTAAGTTGAATCTGTAGTTCCAGGGCAGGTAAACAAACAAACAAACAAAACAGCAAGTAGCCTAAACATGAAAAAGTCCATAAATATAAACATTTCACTACATAAAACCACATAATACATAAAGTTCATCAGTAAAGAATCAAAATGACAGCATACAGACAATCTCTGGTGCTGACACTGCTGACACAGCCCAGTTTGACATGCTACAAACGCTGCAAAACCTCCACAGTCTCTCGATGGTTTGCCATGAATGATGGATTAACATTTGAAATGTGGCATTTAGGATGTTTTGTAGTTAAAAGGTTGTTGTTTCTTAACTCAGACACTGACGGGGCAGCCCTGTGCTGTACTCTTTTATATATCAATCACTCGATTAAATATGATTTATATAGCACATTTCAAACAAATTCAAAGTGCTTTACAGTTTGGTTGAAAAAAACAAAAACAACAACAACATAAAGTTTAAAACCATCAATATTTGCAGCTCCTCTCAGATCCTCCGGCAGGGTGTTTCAGTGTTTTGGAGCATAATGACTAAAAGACGAATCACCACATGTTTAGTTCCACTAATAAAGAAGAGCCGGAGGATCTGAGGGGCGCTCTCGGGTTTATAAACCAAAAGCATCTCTGAGATGTAGTCTCGTGCGAGGCCATTCAGTATCTGATAAACTATTAAAATAATTTAAAAACTAACAGACAGCCAGTGTAAAGTTTTTTTTTAAATAGGCATAACGTGAGTTTTCCTTCTGTTTTCAGTCAGAGCTCAAACTGCAGAATTCTGAATTAGTTGCAGCTGATTTATTGTATTCTTTAGTAAACCAGAAAGGGGAGCATAACAGTTGTCTAGCCCGCGAGTTATATAGGCTTCTGTTCCCACCAAAATATTTTGTGCTGTTCACGGTTCCTGGTTTTGAAATTATTTCAAAGGGGGCGTATTTTTGAAAAGTTTGAGAGCCACCAACCTGTTGAATATCTGTATATAGGCTATATAATGCCGGGTTAGGGATACAAAGAGCAGCCCTGCTGGAAAACTCCTGACACACAAGAGTCACCTGAGGCATAAGGTCCTCACTTTCAGCCTTTTATTTCACATCCCATAATGCAACAGGCTGCACGACAGACAATACAGCAATGAATGATTATTGTTATATAATTCACATGACCTCAGCATGATGACATTGTGCCTTACAGACGTCACCTTGGAGCAGAGCTCGTCCTCTGATTTGACTCTGTCTCCCAGCGGACTATGTGACAGCTCTAAAAAACGTTTTGACCTGTGTCCACGTCACATAATCAGATATTGATTTTTCACGTATTTGAATGGATTAAAACTTTATTTTAATGGCCATTTTAATTTACCTTTGTTCTTACATGATAGGAAGAGGTCTCTGCGTCTGTGGCCCCTTTTCTTTCTGAATTATCAGCTCAAACACGCATCCAGGTCAAGGTTCAAAGGTCAGTATTTCAGAGCAGGAGCCAAAGAGATTCTTCACAGTGGACATATTTACTCTCCATGTCCACAGATTTCCAATAATGTGTTTGGTTTGGGTCGATGCCAAAGTTTGAACTGCCTATTTTTATGGACATAAAGAGCTCTCTGAGGGCCCAAAAAAATCAGCTTTACGTTTGTTTGCTTTTTATTTTTCAGTGAAAATAGTGGTCACCCTCACAAATTACACTACAAAATGTATCAGGCAATGCAAACAGATGGTAATTTACTACTACTACAACGACTACAACTACTAACTATCCAGAACTCAAGGTTCAAAGGTCAGTACTAACAATAACAATAACAATAATAATATTATTAATAATAATAATGATAATAATGATAATAATAATAATAATAAACAAAGTAAAATCAAATATATACATAAAGTACTTTTATGAAATGAAATGGAAGGAAACTGACAGGGAATAAATGAGGGAAGTAAAATTCTGAATCTTCTTTCTATTTGTGGTAAAAGAAAAAAACCCCACAACATTGTGGTTAACGAAATATAAATAGCAACTGGACTTTTTTAAAAAAAAAAGAAACAACTTTATTGTTGTTATTATAAGAAACAACTTTATTGTTGTTGTTATTATTATTATTATTATTATTATTATTATTATTATTATTATTATTAGCATTGCAGGTGCATCAGTTCATTAGCTGTAGAAAAATGTCATTTGAGCCAAAGCCAAAGTCTTGAGTGAATGCTAAATAAAGATTAGACTAAACACATAGATTGTCACTCATTTGCCATCAAGGAGCTGAGCTCTGTTCAACACTGGGACTGACATTTTATTACTGTTGCTCTATGTAAACAGACAGAAAAACAGCAGATATTTTGTACAATTCATTGTACAATTGAGTATTTTATTCTTTCATTTTACTTTTCCCTCCACTGATTCACAGTAGTCGTTTTCCTGATAAGTACAACACACATGACTGAGCTCAAAGCAACTCAGCATTTGCTGTTTTCTTCCATGGCAGATCTGACACGATTGTCTACCAAAGTAGACAGGCAGGCATATCTAAAATAACGTTAACTCTTAATTTTAACTCATAACTGCATACACCATTTCAAAGTAAATGTTGACAAGTTAAATTGAATGTTTTGGAATTGTTCCCTCACTTGTTGAAACTAATTATAAATATGTAATATAATTAGGCTACAATTAAATGTAAACTTTGAATATCCACATGGGCTTTTATTCTGTAGTATCCTGTGTTTTCATCAGCTGTCGCTTTCTCCTCCTTAATCACACTGATGAAGTATTTGCTTAAAAAGGCGAATATTTCCAGAACATTCTTTTTTTTCATCAGTAATATCTCACCCTCTCCTTTGATATGCCCGTCTGTTAATTATTAAATGCATATATTTGAATTATAAATACACTAACTATAAGGAAATAGGCAAAACATGCACAATGCCTCAGGCTACATCTCTCCTCATGGCATATCATTTCCATGTAGTCTCTCTCTGTTTCCTCCTCTCTCCGCTCTCGCCTTCTTTGTGTTTACCTCCCCCCTCCCCACACATCCTCCCACCACCCGGCCCAGCCAATGTGATCTGAATGGAGGCTGATTCAGGGTGTCAGGTCCTGTCCTAAATGTAATAAATTACCATTGAGCCGGGGAATAGTGCATCCCTCCCGACACATCACCAGAGGAGGGGCCTGCGCACCACCATCCTTGACCTCCTCGTCTACCCCCAACCCCTCACACACATGCACATACACACGCACATGGTCTAATTTCCCATCTACACCCCTTCGCCTCCATCGTCAGCCAGCCTTGGTCTGGCTGACTGTGTCACCCGTCATCCTGTGCCCCAGTGAGAATCATTATCATTGTCAGAACTGGCTGAGAAAGGAGGCCAGCAGAGACCTGGGCGGAGGTGTGTGTGTGTGTGTGTGTGTGTGTGTGTGTGTGTGTGTGTGTGTGTGTGTGTGTGTGTGTGTGTGTGTGTGTGTGTGTGTGTGTGAGAGAGAGAGAGAGAGACGGAGAAAGAGAAAGAGAAAGAGTACGTGGTAGCATGCATGTATGCATAGCGGTGTGAAACAGTAGCAGAGAGCTGGTGATGTATGCAGGAGGCGGCAGTGCTGGTGGGGTCTGATCACTGATAAACACTGTGCATGTGGCAGCTCTTAGCTTTCGCTAAGTGCAGTTTCTGTGTGAGCTGAGCTTTGCTAATGAGATGTGCAGAAATGGTGGATGGGTCAAGTCCCTGAACCACCCATGCAGCTGCTGCTGGAGTTTTGGGTCAGCGTTCCAAGAATCACTTTGCTGATCTTTAGTAATAACATTTTTTATGACAACTAATTTTCTCATTTGCCTACTTTTTGTCATCATTTATATTAGTTATGACAACATCATACTAGCCCTCAGCCTGCCGACTCAAGCCTAGCATGCCTCGGAGCAGGCTCTTCTCATAAAATGTTCCAATCCATTTTCATTCTGAAGTTGTCAAATACTGCTGCGTTGTCAGTGATTTCATCGTAGAATACCAATGCAAAAAGTCACCTTTCATGGTGTTATTATATGCTGCTGGGCAGTATCAGTTTGTTACATGGCCAGAAGGGACCTTTGCATTGTTATGATATTTTTTCCAACTTAGACATGCATTTGCTGCCTTAACCTAACCGTATGCTTTTGTTAAGGTACCAGTGGGCTCAGCAGATGCTGGAGGAAACCCAGTGTCTAATATGTAGAAGAGGAATTCCACTGACAAAGCGGCATTTTATGAGGACTTTGCATGACAGTGGTGGCAAAGCCAGTCAGGTGTCAAACCAACAACACAGCTTATGCGTATTCCAACCTTATCAAATAGCCCTGCTCTGTCAGTGCTTTCGGAGTACAAGCTTGACATCAAAAGTCACCTACTGTGTCCGACTGGCATGCAGCAGGACAGCATCAGAGGAGAATGGACAGAATTAGTGGCATTGTTATTATACGCTGGCGGATGGCTGGACAGCAGCGGGCACGTCCACATACAACGCAGATGGGTGGCATCACTTGATAATGCAGCTGGATGGAATCAGTCATGTGTGCATGAAACACTGAGGGACAGCGTCGGGTAATAATGCTGCTGGTAACCACATGATATAAGGAGAGCAAGTGCACTTATAGGATAGAAGGTGGGTCCCACAACTCCTGACTTTGGTATAGGAGTCCAGAGTTCGCTTCATCATACCATGTGCAGTTGTTGACATCACTGCAATGGCATCCTGGAGCGTAAACAGCTGACGCAGAATGATACCTAAAACGTTGTGAGTAGACGCGGAAGGTCGCTGGCAGAGCGGCACCATGCGATGAGTTGGGCGATCAGAGTTGAGGGGTTGTCATGATCAGCCAGCACCACATCAGCGACAGTAGTCCTCCCTGATCCCAGCATGCAACAGTGATCTGATCACTGGTCTGGTCTAACCTGCCTTCACCTGCAGTACATTTGCAAACCTCTCACAGAGTTTTTAAGCAGCTATTGTTGAGCTTTGAGGAGAAGTTCCTTCATCATTTCCATAAAGCATAAATCAGAGCTTACCTATTATAAATCTTTTAACCAGTGCAGCTTAAACACCATTTATCTCTCTGATAATCAATCCTCTGCGTGCCATTAATCATACTCCATCCTCCGTCAGCACCTTGAAACAACCAAAGCAACATGTGTGTCTCGGTTGTGTGTCTGTCTCCCAAACTCTGCTTCAGAACGGCATATAGCAGTTATCCACAGCAGGAACAGGACAGCGGCTCACATTCCCACTGTCACATCAGTCCTTACTCACCATGAAGCAAACCTCTCCTCTCTCTCCCAGATTCCTCTGCTCTGGGATCGGCACATAAAGAGCAGATATCACAGTTCCTGATATCTGTGGTCATCCAGTTTATTTTTCTGCACAATGACTACAGGAAGCTAGTTCAGCTGGTGCTTATTTTTCTCCAACTTTTCGGCGATGTTTCCTGATCATTAGATACTTCATTGGCTGCTGCTGGAAGCTTGCCGCGATGCATCTGCGCGTGCACCAAATTAACAAATACATGTGTATTAAGAGATGCAGATTTCACCACAAAATCAACTGTAACTCGCTTAATTCTGAACCGACTGTGGTGACCACTATCATGTTCACTTTCACTAAAATTTGCTCAGAATTAAGCAAGTTACAGTTGATTATGTGATGAAATCTGCATCTCTCAATAGACATGTATTTGTTTTCTAGCAGATCTTGACCTCCTCAATATGGTGCCGCAGACGCAAGTCAAACTGGGAACATGGTATCTATGTTTCTATATGTATGCAAAGCAGCATTAACATTTGCAAAATAGAAATAATACCCTAAATTTAGCTTAAATTTAGCAAAAAATTAGCAGAGCTGACAAACCCGAATGCGATCACCTATTATGTCAGAGTTGAATTTATCACCATTATGAGTAGGAAAAGTCAGGCTGAAACACTAAAACAGTTCATTATCACTGTCACAAGATCTAAATCTTGTTTCTTACAAACACAATGAAGCTTAAAGTGTGCGTACATAACGATGGTCCAACTGTCCTTAGTGTCAGCTCTGTTAAAAGACTCCTCCAGTGAATTATCCCTCAGCCCTTCAGTTACATGAGGTAAGAAAAAAAAGCACAGATACAAGAGTAAAGATGCATAGGAGAGCATGTCAGGGAGGTCACAGGAGGTCAGAGGAGGAGAGAAGTCGGACAATGTGCAGAGCTTATTATTTACTGCTGTTGTGAGAGCACCTACGGGTCCCTGCTCACTGTGTGGAAGCCGAGACATGAAGAGACCCAAGACGGGCCTGTGTGTATGTGTGTGTGCGCGCGCGTGTGTCTTATCCTCTGATGATTAGCTTGTCAGTATTGAGATGTGTGCTGAGGTGGCAGACCAGACCAGATCCCCCTCCCAAAGTCTTCATTCTGTGCACATCTGAATGTGTGTGTGTATTCATGTGGGTGTGTGTCTGCATGATAATAAGATGCTCAGACTCGTGTGTGCGTGCGTGTGTGTGTGTGTGAATGTGCGTGTGTGTACTCTTCCCCCAGTCTGGGCCTCAGTATTAATGAGCCCAGATTTCATTTCCGATGAGCGATTATTTGACTGTTCATTTGGCTAAGATTTATGACGAGGCCCTATATCTGTAGCCTGCAGCACTGCTCTAGTCTTTAATAATGGGAAATGAACACATTAATCACCCTGTAGCAGTCAGCCACAGAAAGCACGGCACCAATATCCAATCTGCATCAGCGGACAAGAGAGAATATCACCTCATATTCATTCAGAAGCCCTATCTGGTACATGGTGGTAGGAAAAATTACCTGTCTAATTGAATATGATTTAACATCCCCAAAATTGGACAAGAGTCACACAC